>NC_134363.1:196642620-196755120 GCF_048569485.1 Anomaloglossus baeobatrachus | reverse complement strand
AGCTGCTAGGTGTAGAGGGAATCTGCCCAGCTCAGCCCGACAGGCGCTGTTGGAGGTGCTTCGATGGACCTGGAGAAGGTGCTTACAGAATTCCAGGTGGAATATTTCTGTTGGGCTGGAATCCCACCTTGACCAATCTGGGTAAGTGTGAGGGCCCCAGACTTCGCTGCCGTACAGGAGGATTGGGGCAATGATGGAATCGAAGATTTTTAGCCAGACCCTCACTGGTGGCTTCAGATGATACAATTTCCTTCGGATGGCATAAAAGGTTTTGCAGGCCTTGTTTTTCAGGGTCTCTATGGCTTGTTTGAAGCTCCCTGACTGGTGAATTTCCAGGCCCAAGTAGGTGTATTTGTCTGTTCCTGTTAGAGTGCAGCCGTTTACGACAAATGAAGGATGCTGGTCAAATCTTCTTTTTCTCTTCTGGAACACCATGATGTTGGTTTTCTTTAGATTGATCGGTAGTGCCCATGTGGAGCTGAATTTCTCCAAAATGTGTAGGTTGTCTTGGAGACCTTTCTCGGTTGGTGACACCAGCAGTAGGTCATCTGCATAGAGCAAGAATTTCACCTGGGCGTCATGGAGTGTGAGACCTGGAGCAGGTGAAGATTCCAGAGCAGTAGCCGCTCATTGATGTAAATATTGAAGAGCGTTGGACTTAGGCTGCAGCCCTGTCTGACTCCTATCTCTGACTCTATCTATCTATCTATCCCTCTATCTATCTATCCCTCTATCTATCTATCCCTCTATCCCTCTATCTATCTATCTATCTATCCCTCTATCTATCCCTCTATCCCTCTATCTATCCCTCTATCCCTCTATCTATCTATTCATCTATCCCTCTATCTATCTATTTATCCCTCTATCTATTCCTCTGTCTCTTTATCTATCTATCTACTATCTAAGAAGGAAATTATTTTTTTTTTATTTTTTTTCAATGTGCTTTATTGCATTGAATGCAATAAGCACATGTACCAACCCGCACGCGGCAAAACCGCGGCAATACCGCGAACAATACCGCGGTCAAACCGCATGTGGTTTTCGGGTGCGGTTTGCCGCGTTTTTTTTACCGTGGGTGCGGTAATCTTTGAGAGCATGCAGAATTTTCTCAAGAAAATTCCATTTCCCAGTGCGCACATACCCTAAAACATGGTCCTTACTCACAGGTAACATGGACAAGAGTGAATGCTGATTTTATAAGGGCTCATGCGCACGTTACGCCCTGGCCAGTGCAGAAATAAATGCACCCTCTGGCAGACGTGACGCTGCGTGTTCACAAAAAGAATGCATCCAAAACGCATGTATTTTGGATGCATTTTGCATGCGTTTCGGATGCATTTTTGTCAGTGTGGTCCCCCAGCTCTGCTACATGCCCACTGAAAGCAGACACAGACAGAGCCAGGCAATGAGAATGAACTCGGATGAAATGCACCTGACTTCATTGTCATCCCGCGGCTCCGTCTCTGTGTGCTTTCATGAACTCAGATGAACCTCCGAGGTCAGTGCCAGGACACAGGAGTCCGCAGCAGTGATGTCAGAGCTTCACCCGAGTTCACTGACATTGCGCGTCTCTCTCTCTGTGTCGCAGCCTAATTTGTGGTCACATGTGAAGAACTCATCTGTGATCGCAAATCCCCTGAGTGACTGCAGTGAGCCACGCGATCAGCTGTGCTTTCACTCAGGTTACTCGCGGCCACAGCTGTAGTCCTCCACCTGAGAGCGGTGGCCGTGGGTAACCTCAGTGACAGCACAGCTGATCGCGTGACTCACTTCAGTTGCTGCATGGAGCTCACAGGAGCGGCGGTGTTCTACTGCCGCTCCTGTCAGCTTCCGGTGTAACAGAGCTGAAACCGTTATGGGACCTTGCATGGTTTACGTCGGACCTGGAGGTGTTTTTGAGGGGTTAAAGTGGTGAAACAGTGTTTTTTTGTCTTTCATTACAAATAAAGGATTTTTTGGACGTGTGTTTATTTTCTTTAACTTATAGGTTAATCATGCAAGGTATCTCGGGGAGACGCCTACCATGATTAACCTAGGACTTAGGGTACTTTCAATAAATCGTATAGACCTGGCTCACTATATATATTCGGGTGCTCTGGGGAAACAGTCAACTGATCCAAAATTCAAAATTATCCCCGGCACTCCAAGAGAAAGAAAAACAATGTCTGGGTATCTTTGATGTTTTTTTATTGTGAATAGTCTTATCTCAACGTTTCGGTCACACCTTGACCTTTATCAAGAGAATATATCAGACTATGAGGCAGAGGAATCAATATGTGAATACTACTCGAAAAGGAGCGATATGAGTCACCACTCAAATGGAGAGAAAATGATTGGTGCGTGTGAGCACTGTGACTGAATGATTGAAAGTCGGGGTCAGCCAGTCGAAGTTATAAGGAAATCATGTAATGGTATTTCACCAAGGTCGGAGGTCACATGTCATAGCTGTCCAATAGAGATAAAGAGTTTCAGTGGCTACTGTATAGATACAGTGTCAGTCTCATCCGGGAGGAGACAGCCTGTCAAGCGGCGTGGAAAGGTATACAAGATGTAATATGTATCTGGGAACCGGTGAAACCAATCTGGAACTGGCACAGATGGTCCAGTGGGTGGTGCAAGTCTCCTATATCTGCTTTAAGACATATAGCCCATAATGGCACGGGTTAATATTAATCTATAAACAGCCGTGAGGAAGAATCATATAGGAGTCCTTGTTAAAGGCAGCAGCCAGCCACCATTCCCACTGGACACAGGTTCCCTTTGCTCCTCATGGGTCTTTTTGACCGTTTCATTTCCAAGCAACCCCTTTGGGAATAACCTACTGCACAGGGCATCGTCTTCACACAAGCTGTTTCTTTTCAGAGTCCGCAACAAACATAGGACACTGGTATTGGCAATCAGGATAACTCCTGTTATTCCACTATCACCTTTAACAAGGACTCCTATATGATTCTTCCTCACGGCTGTTTATAGATTAATATTAAGCCGTGCCATTATGGGCTATATGTCTTAAAGCAGATATAGGAGACTTGCACCACCCACTGGACCATCTGTGCCAATTCCAGATTGGTTTCACCAGTTCCCAGATACATATTACATCTTGTATACCTTTCCACGCCGCTTGACAGGCTGTCTCCTCCCGGATGAGACTGACACTGTATCTATACAGTAGCCACTGAAACTCTTTATCTCTATTGGACAGCTATGACATGTGACCTCCGACCTTGGTGAAATACCATTACATGATTTCCTTATAACTTCGACTGGCTGACCCCGACTTTCAATCATTCAGTCACAGTGCTCACACGCACCAATCATTTTCTCTCCATTTGAGTGGTGACTCATATCGCTCCTTTTCGAGTAGTATTCACATATTGATTCCTCTGCCTCATAGTCTGATATATTCTCTTGATAAAGGTCAAGGTGTGACCGAAACGTTGAGATAAGACTATTCACAATAAAAAAACATCAAAGATACCCAGACATTGTTTTTCTTTCTCTTGGAGTGCCGGGGATAATTTTGAATTTAGGGTACTTTCACACTTGCGTTGTTTTTTTTTTGGCGCAATACGCTGTCTTGGGAAACAGCGGAATCCGTTAACGGATTCCGTTGTTTCCCATAGACTTGCATTGATGACGGATTGTACCAAAAGTACCTGCGTTGCTTCCGTTGGCCGATGCTCCGTTGCTTCCGCCGAGCAGAAGCAACGCAGAATGTAACGTTAAATGCTGGCGTCAAAATGACGCCAACCAACGGATTCCGTTGGTTCCGTTAAAATTTATAATGGTTCCCTATGATAGCGGATTCCGTTGCTAAGTGCTTAACAACGGAATCCGCTGCTGGATTCCGCTAATTTCTACTGAGCATGCCCAGAATGAAAAAAAATGAAAAAAGAAAACAGAGCCGACGGATTCCGTTAGACGGACGCCTAACGGACGCCAAACGGATGCAACAGTCCGTTATTTTACAGGAATCAGCTAACGGATTCCTGTGAAATAACGGACCCGTTGCATCCGTTGACACCACAAAAATAACGGATGCGTCAAAACGACGCAGCAACGGACCCAGCAGATTCAACCCAACGCAAGTGTGAAACTAGCCTTAGGCTAGTTTCACACTTGCGTTGTCAGGACTCCGTCAAAACAGTAGGTGTGTTAAAACAACGCATCCGTCAAACAACGGATGCCCAACGGACCATTTGACGCGTTATTTTACTTGAATCCGTTAATGGATTCCCGTAAAATAACGGATCCATTACGTCCGTTACATCCGATATGCTTCCGTTAACGGACCAAAAAACGGATTCCGTCGGAAACCGTTTCTTTGGTAATTGGATAATTAGTGGGCGTTCCTCAGGAAATTCACTTTTTCAAGTGTATATATATATATGAGAGGAGGCACAATCTATCTCAGACAGGCTAGAAAACTAGAGAAATGGACGTCATAACGGGGAAGATCGCTGCAGCCTATATCGAATATTCCTACCAGGCAAATGTCTTGGCGTATCGATTTTCAGAAGCTCAACGGCAACGTCGTCGTCAACAGAGAAGGCGTCGCTACTGGGTTCACCCCATTAATGAAACCAGGATTTTCCGTGGTGTCTTTTACACTCTTTACCTTGAATTGAGAAGGCACCCTGAAAAATTTATCAACTATGTGCGCATGCCTGAGGATACTTTTAATCGTCTATTGGAGCGGGTGGATCCTTTTATCAAGCGGAAAGATACTTTTTTCCGTAAGGCTATTAGTCCTGCCGAGCGTCTACTCATTACTTTGAGGTAAGCATGTGGTACACAAAATGTAATTTAATTTTTTGCCAAGTATGATTGATTATTAATTTTTCTTTTGATCTTTTACAGATTTCTCGCTACTGGAGAATCTTACTCATCCTTACACTTTCAATTCCGAGTGGGGATTTCTACAATTTCTGGAATCGTCTGCTCCACATGCCAGGCTTTGTGGGAATGTTTAAAAGACGAATATATTCTTCACCCCACCGAGCAGCAATGGATGGATGCAGCTGAAAAATTCTACCAAATATGCAACTTCCCTAATTGCTGCGGTGCCGTGGACGGCAAGCATATCAGGATTCTTAAGCCACAAAACACTGGGTCTGAATACTACAACTATAAAAAAAAAAATTCTGTTGTGCTAATGGCAATTGCCGATGCACAGTATAAGTTTTTGGCCGTGGACATTGGGGCATTTGGCCGAGCCAATGATTCCCAAGTTTTAAAGAATTCGGCAATTGGAAGAAATCTTTACGGAGGACATTTTGCTTTCCCGCAACCAAAACCGCTTCCACAAAGTGATGGACCACCACTCCCCTTTGTATGTTTGGGGGATGAGGCCTTTCAATTGTCCCAAAACTTATTAAAACCATACTCAAGTCGTGGGCTAACACATGAGAAAAAAATATTTAATTATCGGCTAAGCCGTGCAAGGCGCATGGTCGAATGTGCTTTCGGGATTTTAACTGCTCGCTGGAGGATCTTGACAACGGCAATAAATGTGAAAATAGAGACTGTTGACGAAATAATCAAAGCCTGTATCATATTGCATAACTTTTTGTTGTCAAATGGCGTTCCTCCACTGGAAGAAATGACAAACTGTACCCTAACACAATACAGCAACGTTTCCTTCCGTACCACCACTGAAGTATTGCGTATTCGTGACGAGTTTGCGTCATATTTTGTGTCGGATATTGGTCGTCTGGAGTGGCAGGATACAATGGTTTGATGTACTTAGATTGTAATCCGTGTCTGATAATGTACATTTAGTGATTTTGGGTAACATTTAAATCCATGTTTCATAATTATTTTCTGTGTTTTCAGTCTAAATTTTCCAAAAAATTCTGACCAATGATATTAAATTTGAATTTTACAATTGAAAATTGTTTTTTTATTTTTTTCAAAAGTTTGTTTATAAAAAACAAATTTGGTTTAATTTTTTTTTCATTATTAGTGAAACCAAGCCCAGTTGAACTTCATCCAAGTTCAGACAGTGAAATTGGGACACCCTGGCAAACATGGTAGTCTAATGACTGTCCCCCCCTTTACAGGAATCGCCTTCCTCCTTGTCAATTGACAACACACAACATCTGCCACAAATGTCGTTATGCTATACTGTCCCCGTGTCACCACAAATCCCCCTGAACTATACATTCTCTACCCGTGTAGTGTCATGCATCTTGCTATACCACAACATCGGCACCAGCAACTGTATGTGTACCTTTATCCCATTTTTAATATTTAATTCCAATAACTAAGTAAAAATAAAAACAAACACAATGTTCAAGAAAAAATAACAATTTATTATACATAAATTTAAAATTACATTAATAAAAAAAAAAAAAAAAACTATAAATTTTGGTAATGTGGGGTGGAGAAATCGCTGGATCCGCTCGCAGAATTGTTCCCTCCAACAGTTGGGGTATTAAGTGTGGATTGGGTAGGTGAAGGTTGGGTAAGAGGTAATGGTGAGGGTGTAGAAAAAGAAAGAGAAGTGGTGGGCAGAAAAGGGCTTGAAAGACAAGATAGTTGAGGGCTGGTAGATGGGCGAGAGCTTGTAGAAGGGTGAGGTATTGGAGTAGGTTGAGGGTTGGTATAAGGCAGAGTGTTAGAAAATGGAAAGGTGGAGGTTGGATAAGATGTTGTGGTTCGGAAGGAGGAAGAAGACTGATGTAACGGGTTAGGAATTGCAGGAGACAGTGCGGTTGGGGATGGAGTTGTGGAAGTGTTGTCGTGTGGGCTGGAAAATGGAGATGGGGAATAAAGGAATGTTTGTACAGATCTTGTAGTGTGCATAGGGTTTCTGTAATGTGTGGGTATTGTAGATTGTGAGTATTGGTGAGTCTGTGTCGGAGGCTGTAAGTGGACTGGGGGTGGCATCTGAGGGGCTGTGGATAGATGAGGTGCAGTGGTGGGAGGGGGATGTTGATGGAGTTGCTGGATGGCATTCTGGAAAGCCCTCATTACATGGATTTGCTGGTCAGACGGTAGGCTTTCCAGATCACCGATAACAGAATGAAAAAAATGTTGACTAGGTGTTTGCCTTACAGCTGAAAGCACCTCATCCATCTTGCTGGTCAACAGTTGTAAACTATGGTTTACAAGGTTGAAGCCAGCGATTATTTGGTCCGATAAAACTTTGATGAAGCTATGGATCGATGCGTTCAGGTGTAAGAACTCGGGGCTGCCCCTATTCTGACCACTGTGACGCTGACGACCCGAACCTAACGCGGTTCGAGTTTCGTGAGCATCAGAGTGGTCAGATAAGGGAACACCTACTCTCTGACCAGCCTCATGTAATGAGGTTTGCCAGTATGCCGATGGGCAGGTTGGGTAAGAGGGGAAAGATGGGAGGTTAGATAGTGAGGGATTAGAGGGATTGGTAGAAGGGAGGGAGGGCTGTGAAGTTGAGGTGGAAGGGAGGGAGGGTTCAGAAGAAGAGGTAGAAGGAAGGGAGGGATCAGAAGTGGAGGGCCTGTTGGAGGGTTCACCGGTGACGTTCTGTTCAGCAATCGCTCCAAGAGGGTTAATTTCTGATGCAGGCTCCACGGTGCTACAGACGGTTCTGTGGAATGAGAAAAAAAAAAATTAACATATAGTATTAACATTTGACGTAGCATGTGATCGATTACAAAGGATACATACATTCAAAGATGCTTAAATAAACACCCAAAAAATATATACATACCTTCTTGGAAGCATGCTGCCTCTTAGGAACGCAAGGGCACGCCCATACCGGTATCGGGTGCCCTTGCGTTCCGCCGAACCGCTTGGAGCCTGCATCTCCTTGTTAAAGTTCCTCTTGAAGCGATCACGGAGTGAACGCCACCGGGTCGTCAGACGGGTAACTGAAAAGAGAAAAAAAAAAAAATTAAATTCATCTTTTAATATGGTGAGTTTTGCAAAGCATGTTTGAAATACTTACTTGCTCTTTTACGGTTCCTCGTGTCAAGGTCCTCCCACCCATCTATGAGTTCTGCTGCTACTTCTTCCCAGAGCCGCCGTGTGATGATAGAATTGGCATGGCGGGGGTCTCATGTCCCACAGCGCCTCTCGAGCATGGACGAGGTCGATGAGGAGTTTGACATCGATGCCACCTTCCTCCCCATCAGAATCCTCGTCCTGCCTCCGCCATGAGACCTGTCAACAAAACAAAATTAATTAGAAATAAAGTAAAAAAAAAAAGGAACTTTAACATTTTGAAGCCATGGAAGGCATCAGGAAAAAAAAAAAAAAAAATACTCACATGACTGCGACCACAGCCATGCCGACGACGACTCTGGGAGCAGCGAGGGGGACCTCTAATGTTCGGAACATCGACCTTAGAGAAAAAAAAAAAAAATGAAATCCAGTTAATTGTACGTAGTTCGTGATGGTACCTCCATAGCTAACGCTATGTAACCTCCGTATTTAAGCATAATACGCGTCGATATGTGTGTAGGTAGGGTAGCTATGTGGCATTAAGGTAGGTAGTTATGTTCGGTATGTAGATAGGGTAGGTATGTGTCGGTAGGTATAGTATGTATGTATGTATAAAGCTATGTGAGGTATGCATGTATGTTGGTTAGTAGATATGTCGCGTTATTTGTGATGTCAATGAAGTGGATATACTTACATCCTGCGAGCTCTCTCCATGCATATCTCCACCCCTTTCTTGAATGTTTCCAACATGTAGCCTTGCGTGTTCCGCCGCTGCTGCCGCCGCATCCTGTGTTGGATTTTCTTCCTAATAAAATTTAAAAAAAAAATTAATAAAACAAACTTTGAATAAGAAAAAAAAAATAATATTACCTGGAATAGGTCAGGGCTAGGGCTGGATTCTCCAGACATTCTTAAATATATCTATTTGTTGGGAAATTAAAAATTAGCAAACAATGCAATACTGTAGAAGAGCATAGATTAAAACACAAAAAGTAAACTTACATTTTTTCTCAAATTCTAAATTTGAACTGAAGCCTGCTTTGATGTAACCTATAGTTTGTAAAAAAAATGATTTAAAAAAAGGAAAATTAAGGTGGTGGGCTGGGGGAGTTGTTTTGGTGGGGTTGGTTGGATGGTGAAGTTGTGTTTACATTAACAAAATTTAAAAAAAAAAAAAGTTTAAAAAAAAAATAAAAATTTAACCAGTAACAATTGCATATGCTACCTTCAAAAAAAACACCAAAAAACCTATGTTTAGTTAGATTGATGTTACACCACCAAAAACATTTAAATTGCACCTCTTAACCTAAACCAATATCCATAACCTAAAATTACCTGAAATAATGCAACAAACACTGCTTTTCCAAAATTTTATTTGTATTGTTTTTTTTTAAAATGTAAAAACTCTTTATTGATCACAAGAAAAAACAATACAAAGAGGTGCTGGGGCTGAGGGTGGGGGGGTGGTGATGGCCCTGAGGGTGGTGGCGGGTTGGTGGTGCATTGCTGTGGATGAGGGTGGTGGGGGGTGGCCTGGGGCTGGTGGGGGTTCAGGAAGGTTGTCCTTTCTCACCAATGGAATCTCAGGGCTCCAGGCAGGGCTCCAGGCAGGGCTCCAGGCAGGGCTTCAGGAGTGATGAACTGGACACCTTCTCTGATGAGATGTATTTATACCCCATCATTAATTGGGAGCAAACAAGATAATTGCTACAGCAAACTAATCATGCAGGATTCCGTTAACGGATTCCGCCTCTTAACGCAGAGCGCAGGAATCCGCTAACATAGGACACCATTATACACCTTGACGCATTCTAACGGAATCCGTCAAGGTGCGCTATTTTAACGATCCGAAAAACGTTACATGCTGCGTTCAATCCGCTAGACGCAGCGTCAAAATAACGCCGCTGCGTCGTCTAGCGGATGCAACGCAGACACTTGCGTTACAGTGCGTCGTCCAAACAACTCTATGGAGAATAGCGCGGTCCGTTAACGGACTGCGCTATTCTCCATAGTCACGGAATGCGCTGAACGCAAGTGTGAAACTAGCCTTAGTGGCAGCTATGGGCTGCTGCCATTAACTCCTTATTACCCCGTTTGCCACCGCACCAGGGCAATTCGGGATGAGCCGGGTAGAGTCCCGGGACTGTCGCATCTAATGGATGTGGCAATTCCAGGTGGCTGCTGGCTGATATTGTTAGGCTGGGGGGCTCCTCATAATGTGGAGCTCCCCATCCTGAGAATACCAGCCTCCAGCCGTATTGCTTTACCCTGTCTGGTATCAAAATTGGGGGGGACTGCACGTGTTTTTTTTTTTTAATTATTTATTTTTTTACTGCTCGATATAGACACACCCACCGGCAGCTGTGATTGGTTGCAGTGAGACAGCTCTCACTCAGCGTGAGGGCGTGTCAGACTGCAACCAATCATAGGCGCCGGTGGGCGGGGGAATCAGGGAATACGTGATGGATTAATGAGCGGCCGGCATTTTCAAAAGAGGAGAAGTCGCCACAGTGTGAGCGCCGTGCAGCGCTGCGCCGGTGATCGTGGATCGGTGAGTATGAGAGAGGGGGTGGGAGGGAGAGACCGACATGGACAGAGAGAGACATAGAAAGAGAGACCGACCGACAGAAAGAGAGAGAGATAGAGAGAGACCGACAGAGAGAAATAGAGACCAAAAGAACTGCGTTGTTATGTTAAAAAAACATGCGGATCGCAACAAAAATGCAATGCAAATGCACTTGTTAGTATTTTGGTAGCGTTTCTCTACAACTCATTGATTTCAATGGATGTAGAACGTTGCCAAAATGCTCAAAAGAAGTGACATGCTGCTTCTTCAAACGCAGAGATTTTGTCAAATTTTTGACAATCAAAACGCTGTGTCTAAAAAAGCATCGTGCGAACGGATTTTGCATGATTCTCATAGACTTTGCTGGGGAATCAGAACGCATGCATTTTGACAATGTGACGCTGCAGCTTAAAACGCTGCAAAAACGCAGAAAAAAAACGCAACGTGCGCATGAACCCTAAGAGGAAACGTGACCATTGTCAGTGAATCAATGTCCAAGTGAAAACATCTGATGTAGACTGATTTGTTCATTTAAGACGAGAGAGTAAAGAATGCAAAATGTTGACACAAAGTGCATAATATACAACTGAGATGTTCCAAATGTTATCAAAAATACATAGTATATAACAGTGATGGCGAACCTATGGCACGCGTGCCACCAGGGGCACGCAGAGCCCATTCTGCTGGCACGCGCGCTGTGTCCTCATCCTGCCGCTTTGATCTGTTGGTGCAGTCGTGCCGGCAGATCAAAGCTGTGTTGGAGCGGAGGGACATTTCTCCTCGTTCTGACACTCCTCCTCCCCCAGGCTGCAGGTGTGTTGCCTAGGAGATGGAGGAGCGTCAGCGAGCGGCTCCGGCGTAATGAGGTCTTCTGGCCGCGTGGGAACTGAGGACTCAGCGGTGCGCAGCGGTGGAGCGTGTGCTGGGAGGTGAGTTGTATGTTGTGTTTTTTTTTTTATAACTCGTGTGCGGCTGTGCCAAGGTGGGGATGGGGGGGCCAGTGCCAGCGCCAGCATGGGGTGGGTGAGAACACACATGCCAGCATGGGGTGGGGGAGAACACACATGCCAGCATGGGGGGGAGGAGAACACACATGCCAGCATGGGGGGGAGGAGAACACACATGCCAGCATGGGGGGGGGACACACATGCCAGCATGGGGGGGGGGAGAACACACATGCCAGCATGGGGGGGGGAGAACACACATGCCAGCATGGGGGGGGGGGAGAACACACATGCCAGCATGGGGGGGACACACATGCCAGCATGGGGGGGGACATACATGCCAGGATGGAGGAAACATGCATGCCAGGATGGCGGAAACATGCATGCCAAGTTGGAGGAAACATGCATGCCAGGATGGGGGAAACATGCATGCCAAGATGGAGGAAACATGCATGCCTTGATGGAGGAAACATGCATGGCAGGATGGGGAAAACATGCATGGCAGGATGGGGAAAACATGCATGCCAGGATGGAGGAAACATGCATGCCAGGATGGAGGAAACATGCATGCCAGGATGGGGGAAACATACATGCCAGGATGGAGGAAACATGCATGCCAGGATGGAGGAAACATGCATGCCAGGATGGAGGAAACATGCATGCCAGGATGGAGGAAACATGCATGCCAGGATGGGGGAAACATACATGCCAGGATGGGGGAAACATGCATGCCAGGATGGGGGAAACATGCATGCCAGGATGGAGGAAACATGCATGCCAGGATGGGGAAAACATGCATGCCAGGATGGAGGAAACATGCATGCCAGGATGGAGGAAACATGCATGCCAGGATGGAGGAAACATGCATGCCAGGATGGGGAAAACATGCATGCCAGGATGGGGAAAACATGCATGCCAGGATGGAGGAAACATGCATGCCAGGATGGGGAAAACATGCATGCCAGGATGGAGGAAACATGCATGCCAGGATGGAGGAAACATGCATGCCAGGATGGAGGAAACATGCATGCCAGGATGGAGGAAACATGCATGCCAGGATGGGAAAACATGCATGGCAGGATGGAGGAAACATGCATGCCAGGATGGGGAAACATGCATGCCAGGATGGGGAAAACATGCATGCCAGGATGGAGGAAACATGCATGCCAGGATGGGGGAAACATGCATGCCAGGATGGAGGAAACATGCATGCCAGGATGGAGGAAACATGCATGCCAGGATGGAGGAAACATGCATGCCAGGATGGAGGAAACATGCATGCCAAGTTGGAGGAAACATGCATGCCAGGATGGGCAAAACATGCATGCCAGGATGGAGGAAACATGCATGCCAAGATGGAGGAAACATGCATGCCAGGATGGAGGAAACATGCATGGCAGGATGGAGGAAACATGCATGCCAGGATGGAGGAAACATGCATGCCAGGATGGAGGAAACATGCATGCCAGGATGGGGGAAACATGCATGCCAGGATGGAGGAAACATGCGTGCCAGGATGGAGGAAACATGCATGCCAGGATGGAGGAAACATACATGCAAGGATGGGGAAACATGCATGCCAGGATGGAGGAAACATGCATGGCAGGATGTGGGAAAACATGCATGCCAAGATGGAGGAAACACGCATGCCAGGATGGGGAAAACATGCATAACCAGGATGGGGAAAAAATGTTGACACAAAGTGCATAATATACAACTGAGATGTTCCAAATGTTATCAAAAATACATAGTATATAACAGTGATGGCGAACCTATGGCACGCGTACCACCAGGGGCACGCAGAGCCCATTCTGCTGGCACGCGCGCTGTGTCCTCATCCTGCCGCTTTGATCTGTTGGTGCAGTCGTGCCGGCAGATCAAAGCTGTGTTGGAGCGGAGGGACATTTCTCCTCGTTCTGACACTCCTCCTCCACCAGGCTGCAGGTGTGTTGCCTAGGAGATGGAGGAGCGTCAGCGAGCGGCTCCGGCATAATGAGGTCTTCTGGCCGCGTGGTAACTGAGGACTCAGCGGTGCGCAGCGGTGGAGCGTGTGCTGGGAGGTGAGTTGTATGTTGTGTTTTTTTTTTTATAACTCGTGTGCGGCTGTGCCAAGGTGGGGATGGGGGGGCCAGTGCCAGCGCCAGCATGGGTTGGGGGAGAACACACATGCTAGCATGGGGTGGGGGAGAACACGCATGCCAGCATGGGGGGGAGGAGAACACACATGCCAGCATGGGGGGGAGGAGAACACACATGCCAGCATGGGGGGGGACACACATGCCAGCATGGGGGGGGGGACACACATGCCAGCATGGAGGGGAAACATGCATGCCAGCATGGGGGGGACATACATGCCAGCATGGCGAACAATGCATGCCAGGATGGGCAAAACATGCATGCCAGGATGTGGGAAACATGCATGCCAGGATGGAGGAAACATGCATGCCAGGATGGAGAAAAACATGCATGCCAGTATGGAGGAAACATGCATGCCAGGATGGGGGAAACATGCATGCCAGGATGGGGAAAACATGCATGCCAAGTTGGAGGAAACATGCATGGCAGGATGGAGGAAACATGCATGCCAGGATGTGGAAACATGCATGCCAGGATGGGGAAAACATGCATGCCAAGATGGGGAAAACATGCATGCCAGGATGGAGGAAACATGCATGCCAGGATGGAGGAAATATGCATGCCAGGATGGAGGAAACATGCATGCCAGGATGGGGAAAACATGCATGCCAGGATGGGGGAAACATGCATGCCAGGATGGAGGAAACATACATGCCAGGATGGAGGAAACATGCATGCCAGGATGGAGGAAACATGCATGCCAGGATGGAGGAAACATGCATGTGAGGATGGAGGAAACATGCATGCCAGGATGGAGAAAACATGCATGCCAGGATGGAGGAAACATGCATGCCAGGATGGGGAAACATACATGCCAGAATGGAGGAAACATGCATACCAGGATGGAGGAAACATGCATGCCAGGATGGAGGAAACATGCATGCCAGGATGGGGGAAACATGCATGCCAGGATGGGGAAAACATGCATGGCAGGATGGAGGAAACATGCATGCCAGGATGGAGGAAACATACATGGCAGGATGGGGGAAACATGCATGGCAGGATGGAGGAAACATGCATGCCAGGATGGAGGAAATATGCATGCCAGGATGGAGGAAACATGCATGCCAGGATGGAGGAAACATGCATGCCAGGATGGGGGAAACATGCATGGCAGGATGGAGGAAACATGCATGCCAGGATGGAGGAAATATGCATGCCAGGATGGAGGAAACATGCATGCCAGGATGGAGGAAACATGCATGCCAGGATGGAGGAAACATGCATGCCAGGATGGAGGAAACATGCATGCCAGGATGGGGGAAACATGCATGCCAGGATGGGGGAAACATGCATGGCAGAATGGAGGAAACATGCATGCCAGGATGGAGAAAACATGCATGCCAGGATGGGGAAAACATACATGCCAGGATGGAGGAAACATACATGCCAGGATGGAGGAAACATGCATGCCAGGATGGAGGAAACATGCATGCCAGGATGGAGGAAACATGCATGCCAGGATGGAGGAAACATGCATGCCAGGATGGAGGAAACATGCATGCCAGGATGGAGGAAACATGCATGCCAGGATGGGGAAACATGCATGCCAGGATGGAGGAAACATGCATGCCAGGATGGGGAAACATGCATGGCAGGATGGAGGAAACATACATGCCAGGATGGAGGAAACATGCATGCCAGGATGGAGGAAACATGCATGCCAGGATGGGGAAAACATGCATGGCAGGATGGAGGAAACATGCAGGATGGAGGAAACATGCATGCCAGAATGGAGGAAACATGCATGCCAGGATGGGGGAAACATGCATGCCAGGATGGAGGAAACATGCATGCCAGGATGGAGGAAACATGCATGCCAGAATGGAGGAAACATGCATACCAGGATGGAGGAAACATGCATGCCAGGATGGAGGAAACATGCATGCCAGGATGGGGGAAACATGCATGCCAGGATGGGGAAAACATGCATGGCAGGATGGAGGAAACATGCATGCCAGGATGGAGGAAACATACATGGCAGGATGGGGGAAACATGCATGGCAGGATGGAGGAAACATGCATGCCAGGATGGAGGAAATATGCATGCCAGGATGGAGGAAACATGCATGCCAGGATGGAGGAAACATGCATGCCAGGATGGGGGAAACATGCATGGCAGGATGGAGGAAACATGCATGCCAGGATGGAGGAAATATGCATGCCAGGATGGAGGAAACATGCATGCCAGGATGGAGGAAACATGCATGCCAGGATGGAGGAAACATGCATGCCAGGATGGAGGAAACATGCATGCCAGGATGGGGGAAACATGCATGCCAGGATGGGGGAAACATGCATGGCAGAATGGAGGAAACATGCATGCCAGGATGGAGAAAACATGCATGCCAGGATGGGGAAAACATACATGCCAGGATGGAGGAAACATACATGCCAGGATGGAGGAAACATGCATGCCAGGATGGAGGAAACATGCATGCCAGGATGGAGGAAACATGCATGCCAGGATGGAGGAAACATGCATGCCAGGATGGAGGAAACATGCATGCCAGGATGGAGGAAACATGCATGCCAGGATGGGGAAACATGCATGCCAGGATGGAGGAAACATGCATGCCAGGATGGGGAAACATGCATGGCAGGATGGAGGAAACATACATGCCAGGATGGAGGAAACATGCATGCCAGGATGGAGGAAACATGCATGCCAGGATGGGGAAAACATGCATGGCAGGATGGAGGAAACATGCAGGATGGAGGAAACATGCATGCCAGAATGGAGGAAACATGCATGCCAGGATGGGGGAAACATGCATGCCAGGATGGAGGAAACATGCATGCCAGGATGGAGGAAACATGCATGCCAGAATGGAGGAAACATGCATGCCAGGATGGAGGAAACATGCATGCCAGGATGGAGGAAACATGCATGCCAGGATGGAGGAAACATGCATGCCAGAATGGAGGAAACATGCATGCCAGGATGGAGGAAACATGCATGCCAGGATGGAGGAAACATGCATGCCAGAATGGAGGAAACATGCATGCCAGGATGGAGGAAACATGCATGCCAGGATGGAGGAAACATGCATGCCAGGATGGAGGAAACATGCATGCCAGAATGGAGGAAACATGCATGCCAGGATGGAGGAAACATGCATGCCAGGATGGAGGAAACATGCATGCCAGAATGGAGGAAACATGCATGCCAGGATGGAGGAAACATGCATGCCAGGATGGAGGAAACATGCATGCCAGGATGGAGGAAACATGCATGCCAGGATGGGGAAAACATGCATGCCAGGATGGGGGAAACATGCATGGCAGGATGGAGAAACATGCATGCCAGAATGGAGGAAACATGCATGCCAGGATGGAGGAAACATGCATGCCAGGATGGAGGAAACATGCATGCCAAGATGGAGGAAACATGCATGCCAGGATGGAGGAAACATGCATGCCAGGATGGAGGAAACATGCATGCCAGGATGGGGAAACATGCATGCCAGGATGGGGAAACATGCATGCCAGGATGAATGAAACATGCATGCCAGGATGGAGGAAACATACATGCCAGGATGGGGAAAACATGCATGGCAGGATGGGGAAAACATGCATGGCAGGATGGGGGAAACATGCCTGCCAGGATGGAGGAAACTGCATGCCAGGATGGGGAAACATGCATGGCAGGATGGGGAAAACATGCATGGCAGGATGGGGGAAACATGCCTGCCAGGATGGAGGAAACATGCATGCCAGGATGGAGGAAACATGCATGGCAGGATGGAGGAAACATGCATGGCAGGATGGGGGAAACATGCCTGCCAGGATGGAGGAAACATGCCTGCCAGGATGGAGGAAACATGCCTGCCAGGATGGAGGAAACATGCCTGCCAGGATGGAGGAAACATGCATGGCAGGATGGAGGAAACATGCCTGCCAGGATGGAGGAAACATGCATGCCAGGATGGGGAAACATGCATGCCAGGATGGAGGAAACATGCATGCCAGGATGGAGGAAACATGCATGCCAGGATGGGGAAACATGCATGCCAGGATGGGGAAACATGCATGCCAGGATGAATGAAACATGCATGGCAGGATGGAGGAAACATGCATGCCAGGATGGAGGAAACATACATGCCAGGATGGGGAAACATGCATGCCAGGATGGAGGAAACATGCATGCCAGGATGGGGAAACATGCATGCCAGGATGAATGAAACATGCATGGCAGGATGGAGGAAACATGCATGCCAGAATGGAGGAAACATGCATGCCAGGATGGAGGAAACATACATGCCAGGATGGGGGAAACATGCATGCCAGGATGGAGGAAACATACATGCCAGGATGGAGGAAACATACATGCCAGGATGGAGGAAACATGCATGCCAGAATGGAGGAAACATGCATGCCAGGATGGAGGAAACATACATGCCAGGATGGAGGAAACATGCATGCCAGGATGGAGGAAACATACATGCCAGGATGGAGGAAACATACATGCCAGGATGGAGGAAACATGCATGGCAGGATGGGGAAAACATGCATGGCAGGATGGGGAAAACATGCATGGCAGGATGGGGAAAACATGCATGGCAGGATGGGGGAAACATGCCTGCCAGGATGGAGGAAACATGCATGCCAGGATGGGCAAAACATACATGCCAAGATGGAGGAAACATACATGCCAGGATGGAGGAAACATGCATGCCAGGATGGAGGAAATATACATGCCAGGATGGGGAAAACATGCATGGCAGGATGGGGAAAACATGCATGGCAGGATGGGGGAAACATGCCTGCCAGGATGGAGGAAACATGCATGCCAGGATGGGCAAAACATACATGCCAGGATGGAGGAAACATGCATGCCAGGATGGGGAACAATGCATGCCAGGATGGGGAAAACATGCATGCCAGGATGGAGGAAACATACATGCCAGGATGGAGGAAACATGCATGTCAGGATGGGGAAAACATGCATGCCAGGATGGAGGAAACATGCATGCCAGGATGGGCAAAACATACATGCCAGGATGGAGGAAACATGCATGCCAGGATGGGGAACAATGCATGCCAGGATGGGGAAAACATGCATGCCAGGATGGGGAAAACATGCATGCCAGGATGGAGGAAACATGCATGGCAGGATGGGGAAAACATACATGCCAGGATGGAGGAAACATGCATGCCAGGATGGGGAAAACATGCATGCCAGGATGGGGAAAACATACATGCCAGGATGGAGGAAACATGCCACGATAGGGTGCATTTACCAGGAAGGGGAACATTTACCAGGAAGGGGGACATTTACCAGGAAGGGGAACATGCCAAGAAGGTGGACATTTACCAGGATGTGGGTACATTTACCTGAATGAGGGTAAATTAACCAGAATTGGGAACATTTACCAGGATGGAGGACATTTACCAGGAATGGGGTACATGCCGGGATGGGGGAACATTTACAAGGATGGGCAATATGTCAGGATGGGGTACATTTACCAGCATGGGGGAACATGCCAGAATGGGGTACATTTACCAGGATGGAGGACATTTACTAGGATGAGGTATATTTACCAGGATGGGGCCATGATGTGGACAAATATACCAGAATGAATATATATCGGGATGGGGGACATGTTTACCAAGAAGTGGCCAGTAAGGGGGACAGAACTACGCAATGAAAGGGAAGGGGAGCAACTCGTACGTCTTTATGGGATTTCAGGATGTTCAGACTTTGAAATGTAGATGTGGATTACAGGGTGACATCTGATTGCATTCCATGCTAAAATCTCTGTCTAATATGCTGCAATTTTTTCCAGAAAAATCAACTGCTGTGTCTGGAAAGGGCTCAGCTTCAATGTGTGGTAAGCATGCATGAGCGTGATGTCCCCTGCTGAAGAGAAGACGGCAAAGGTAAGATTAAAATAAATTATTTACATAATAGGATTGGTTGGCACTTCGGAAAAAAAATTGGGTTTAGGGCTACAGTTTGGGCACTCGGCCTGTGAAAGGTTCGCCATGACTGGTATATAACTAGGGATGATCAAATACCTCAAATATTCGGCTACGCCCATATTCAACAAATAGGTCGCCGCTATTCGACTATTTGCGAATATTCGATGCGCAATGTAAGTCTATGGTAAACCCGAATAGTTGCCGAATATCAACTATTCAGGCTTCCCAAAGACTTACATTGCGCATTGAATATTCGCATAGTGGCGACCTATTAGTTGAATATTCGCAAAGCCGAATATTGCCGAATATTTGTGATCTTCGATCATCCCTATATATAACTATATCATTCCAAATGTTGTCAAATATACATAAGAAGATCCCCCAGCATCAATAAAACTACATCTTTTGTTCTCTGTTATCAGACATTACAAGCTGCTATTATTGGTATGGAGAGACTGCAACCATAGTCCCTTGTTATCAACCATTACAAATCAGAAAATAGCTGTTATATTATAAGGGAACCACAACTATAATTCTCTGTTGTCAGCCATTAATGACAAAGAAAAGGCTGTTACAGTCATATGAAAAAGTTTGGGCACCCCTATTAATGTTAACCTTTTTTCTTTATAACAATTTGGGGTTTTGCTATTTCAGTCTCATATATCTAATAACTGATGGACTGAGGAATATTTCTGGATTGAAATGAGGTTTATTGTAATAACAGAAAATGTGCAATCCGCATTTAAACAAAATTTGACAGGTGCAAAAGTATGGGCACCCTTTTCAATTTCTTGATTTGAACACTCCTAACTACTTTTTACTGACTTACTAAAGCACTAAATTGGTTTTGTAACCTCATTGAGCTTTGACCTTCATAGGCAGGTGTATCCAATCATGAGAAAAGGTATTTAAGGTGGCCACTTGCAAGTTGTTCTCCTATTTGAATCTCCTATGAAGTGTGGCATCATGGGCTCCTCAAAACAACTCTCAAATGATCTGAAAACAAAGATTATTCAGCATAGTTGTTCAGGGGAAGGTACAAAAAGTTGTCTCAGAGATTTACACTGTCAGTTTCCACTGTGAGGAACATAGTAAGGAAATGGAAGAACACAGGTACAGTTCTTGTTAAGCCCAGAAGTGGCAGGCCAAGAAAAATATCAGAAAGGCAGAGAAGAAGAATGGTGAGAACAGTCAAGGACAATCCACAGAACACCTCCAAAGACCTGCAGCATCATCTTGCTGCAGATGGTGTCAATGTGCATCGGTCAACAATACAGCGCACGTTGCACAAGGAGAAGCTGTATGGGAGAGTGATGCGAAAGAAGCCGTTTCTACAAGCACACCACAAACAGAGTCGCCTGAGGTATGCAAAAGAACATTTGGACAAGCCAGTTACATTTTGGAAGAAGGTCCTGTGGACTGATGAAACAAAGATTGAGTTGTTTGGTCATACAAAAAGGCGTTATGCATGGAGGCAAAAAAACACGGCATTCCAAGAAAAGCACTTGCTACCCATAGTAAAATTTGGTGGAGGTTCCATCATGCTTTGGGGCTGTGTGGCCAATGCCGGCACCGGGAATCTTGTTAAAGTTGAGGGTCGCATGGATTCAACTCACTATCAGCAGATTCTTGACAATAATGTGCAAGAATCAGTGACGAAGTTGAAGTTACGCAGGGGACGGATATTTCAGCAAGACAATGATCCAAAACACCGCTCCAAATCTACTCAGGCATTCATGCACAGGAACAATTACAATGTTCTGGAATGGCCATCCCAGTCCCCAGACCTGAATATCATTGAACATCTGTGAGATGATGTGAAGCAGCTGTCCATGCTCGGCGACCATCAAACTTACCTGAACTGGAATTGTTTTGTAAACAGGAATGGTCAAATCTACCTTCATCCAGGAACTCATTAAAAGCTACAGGAAGCGACTAGAGGCTGTGATTTCTGCAAAAGGAGGATCTGCAAAATATTAATGTCACTTTTATGTTGAGGTGCCCATACTTTTGCACCGGTCAAATTTTGTGTAAATGCGGATTGCACATTTTCTGTTAGTACAATAAACCTCATTTCAATCCAGAAATATTCCTCAGTCCATCAGTTATTAGATATATGACACTGAAATAGCAAAAACCCAAATTGTTATAAAGAAAAAAGGGTAACATTAATAGGGGTGCCCAAACTTTTTCATATGACTGTATAACATGGGGGAACTACATCCACTATTCTCTGTTATCAACCTTTACAGGCTAGGAAGGGAGCTATGGTAGTACATGGAAATTTACGTCTATTATTCTCTGTTATCAGAAAAAAACCTGATATTAGTGTAGGGAAGCTGCATCTGTTATTCTCATCTCTATAACCATATCACTCTAAATGTTGTCAGGTATACATAAGCAGATCCCTGTTTACCAGTCTAAAGGCCGCTTTACACGCTGCGATATCTGTACCGATATCGCTAGCGTGGGTCCCCGCCCCCATCAGTTGTGCGACACAAAGATGTATCTTTATTCTTACTATTATGTAAAGATGTATCTTTATTCTTACTATTTTGGTTGCCTATCAGATTGGCATCCAAAAAAGGAGTTTCGGTGCCATGTATATCCACTGAAAATTTCAGATTGAAAATATGTTCATTGTTTTTTAATTTTTGTATGTATTTTTAACATTATGATCTAAATAAAACAGAAATCCTGTTTTCTCCATCTTCCTGGTTGGATTCGTGTCATGGTGCTGGATGTTTTTCTACATGTTTTGGAGTTCGCTCCCCTGGGCCTCCAATCCTGGGGATCCTCCGGCCATCAGAAAACGATTCACATTCAAGGTAGACTGAAAACGGTTTTTGGTTTTTGTCTTCCAGTTGGATTTTTTCGTGCCACTGTTGAATTAGCCTACACAATATTGTTGGGCTATTTTTCAGCCAGAAAGTCTTTTTTATTTAATATGGATCATCTCACTTGTTTTTTACCATTCACAAATGCTGAAAGATTGCGGAAGCTGATACAGTTTTTTCTACAGATCCTGAGACTTTTCAGAATGAAGATAATGATATGAACAAACTTTTTGAGGACTTGGAAAAAAACCATGACTAAATGATTAAGAATGTGGTGGAATTCAGCGACATTACATAAATATACAGATCAGAAATGATTCTCAGAGGCTTACGGATTAATAAGAAGATAGTTGGTGAATACAATGAGGATTGCACTCAGAAATGGCGCGATATACTGCCTGGCTGTTCTAGGAGACTTATGGCCCTGATTATTGAGGAGGATAATAAGAAATTAACTGATTTGGAGAACAATATTGGTACATTACAAAAATCTACAGATTCTTTTTCAATTAAAGATGAATTTAAAAAAGGGAAATTAAAAATTTAGATAAAACTGAGAATGCAATTACTAACACCAAACGTCATAAATTTGCAAGGGATAAGAAGGATTATTCTCTGAATCAGGTGTATAATTGGATTACCTATTAGCCTAAAGCCAGCTTTACACCTTACAATTAGGTATGCGATCTCGTATGCGATGTGACACGCCCAGGTCGCATATGCGATTGAATGAGATTGCACGTAGGTCGTTCATTTGCTGTCACACGTGCGTTAGTAGCCTATGTTAAATTGATCAATTTTGTGTGCGATCCTTTAGATCATGTGCTCTGTGACGTATGCATTGGGCACCCTTTTTTTTTTTATTTATTGACTTGCCAAGCGTGTGTAATGTGTAGGGATGCGTTTTTACTATGTCATCTGCCATTCAGCTCTGCTACATGGCCGCTAACAGCAGACACAGACAGCCATGTAGCAGAGCTGAATGGCAGATGACAGCAGACACAGACAGAGCCGCACTGTCAGAATGAACTCGGGTGAACTTCACCCGACTTCATGGTCATGCTGCGGCTCTGTCTGTGTCGCGCCCTGATTAGCGGTCACCAGTGAAGGACTCACCGGTGACCGCTAATCCCCTGAGTAACTGAATTGAGCAGCCCTCTCTCATATACTCACCGATCCCCGATCCCCGGCGCTGCACGGCATTCACACTGTTCCGGCGGCTTTTACTGTTTTGAAAAAGCCGGCCGCCCATGATTGGTTACAGTGAGACACGCCCCCACGCTGAGTGACAGGTGTCACACTGCACCCAATCACAGCAGCCGGTGGGCGTGTCTATACTGTGTAGTGAAATAAATAAATAAATAATTAAAAAAAACGGCGTGCGGTCCCCCCCAATTTTAAAACCAGCCAGATAAAGCCATACGGCTGAAGGCTGGTATTCTCAGGATGGGGAGCTCCACGTTATGGGGAGCCCCCCAGCCTAACAATATCAGCCAGCAGCCGCCCAGAATTGCCGCATATGTGGCGCCCCTGACCTGGTCAGGCACCACTGAGTACTGCATCCATGCTGGGGACAGTACAATACAGGTAATCCAGAAGGCTGACCGAGGTGTGACTACACAGGCGCATAGTGATCAGGTCTCACACATGTACCTTTGAGAGGACCCCTGGGGATCCCAGGAGGGGGCAAAGCCTTCACCTCCACTTGAGGAGTGGAGGGGGCGAAGCCTCCATCTACACTCAAGGGGTGTGGTAGAGAGCCTGGTTGCTAGGTGGCGTAGGCAAGAACAGGAGAGGAGGAGCAGTGAGCCGGTTTAGTGTGCAGTCCAGGGCGAGCAGACGTGAGGAGCAGACCCCTGGGGCTGTGACAGTCTAACAGCGTCCGCGCAGTGACTACCGACGGGGGAGAACGGTCACCTAGTAGTGCTACCCGAAATCCATCTTCAGCTAAAGAGAGAGCAACGGAGTGGGAAGTAAGGAGACTGCTAGGGAGTTACCAGGCCCAAACGGGTAGCAGGTCCCAGTGCAGGGATAGATCCACCTTTCCTTGCCAAACCTGCATGAGGGGGCACTTCATACCCCCAAGACCACACTACAGAGTCCGCAGCCACGTCGCCACAGTTAGGGCCCATAGTTCACAGGAGGCAAGCAGCCAGAGTGTCCTGGTCCAGGCTACAAGCAAACGGGCCAAAACGAAGGGGAGAGAGGCTTCAGCAACTTCCCTGGGTGACCCCCATAGGGACTAAAAGTCGGGGTTACCCCAAAACGCAAAGGGCTAAGGAAGGCGAGTCGGTAGTCACCCTCATCAGTCAGCCTGAAGGACACCTGGTTCCAGCCTGGTTCATCCCAGCTACGCCCGGGTTACTCACCCTGCCATCTTCAGTGAGTAAAACCCCTGAAAGACATTCTGCTTGTGTTGAGTTATTCTGCGCCTTGTGGTTCTACACACCTACACAGGGCCCTGGGGCTTGCCTCACTCTCAGGAGGCTATTACAACTGACTGCACCCACCATCAGCCCCAGGCATCCCTTAATCTGCAGTGGCGGTCCCCACTGACCGCAATTCTGAGAGTGGCGTCACGACAATCCTAGAAGGTTTCCTACCTGTGACAAGATCCAGCTGCGTGGAGTCCCTGAAGGTAATGCACCGACACAACACTGGAGGGGCTTCACATTTGGCGTCACGAACAGGATAAGGACTAGACCTGTTCAGACAGGTGACCATGTGCCTGGGCGGTCCGCTTGAAAAATTGGAAGCGCCGCCATATTGCCACCATGAAAAGCGCGCTGAAAAACAACAGCAGCCCGCGCTGGGAGAAGTTACCGCCCATGAAGAGGTGTGGCTACCCAGAGATCCCCTGCAGAGTCCTGACCTCGCAGGTGATGAGAGCGGAGGCGTTCAGAGACGTCGGGACAGAAAGGGAGCCAGAAGTCTGCTGCTAGAGGAAATGGCGTCTGAATACAGAGACCCAGAGCCAGGCTCCGCTGCCTGGTGGTGTCGGGAGCTTGCCCAGCTATGCGACCAACTGGAGGCCAAGGTTGTAAGGCAGATCAGAGAGGAACGCACGGAGCTTCTGGAGATGGCTGCAGCGGTTCAGGCCTACGAGGGGAGAGCCACGCGACGAGTGCCAGACCGGACGGCGACGACTCAGACCCCGATGATACCACCGATGGGTGAGTCCAGTGTTGCCCCTGCCAGCGCGAGTGCCCCGACCCCTGCTGCCACGCCCGCGGTCCCTGAAGAGGCGCCCGGCGCGGCGACGCTGAACCAGGCCGCAGCCACGCCAGGTGCGGCCTGCCAAGCCCAGGCCGACGCAGCGATGCCCTGCCCGGCCCGCAAAGATCCGGCTGCCACCGCAACCCTCCTCCACGCCGCAGGTGCGACGCTGACCCAGGCCGCCGCCATGCTAGGCCCGGCCCGCCAAGACCCCACCGCAGCAGGGACGCTCGTCCGCGCCGCAAGTGAGGTGCTGAACCAGGCCGCAGCCACGTCAGGTGCGGCCCGCCAAGCCCAGATCGTTGTAGCGACGCGCAGCCCAGCCTGCACAGATTCCATTGCGACAGCGACGCTGATCCAGGCCGCCGCCATGTCAGGCGCGGCCCGCCAAGACAAGACTGTACCACTGTTTACCCCGGCCTGCAAGGCCAGAGCAGACACCGCTCCCCAGTCTAAGGAAGTCCCTGCTAGGAAGTCCCTGATAGGAGAGGACCCCGCATACTGGAAGCTGAAGGCTGGTCTAGAGGCCCAGTTCCCACAGGAGATGGTGGACCGGTATCTGCTCCCTCCGCACACCCCCAAGGCGACTCCTGCAGCAACCACGCCAAAGAGTCCCCCGCCCGGGCCTGCTGATGAACACCCATCCCCAGCGCTGCCACAACAGGAGTGCTCAGAAGAACTAAGGGGGAGAGGAGGCCAGGAAGCTGAGAAGCTGACCCCGGAGCCATCAGCAATGGATCCATGCCCAGAGCCAGAGATGTTGCCATACTCCCGCTGGGATGAAGAGGAAGATTTGTCCAGAAACCTCACCTGGGAGCCTGCAAGCAGTGAAGTAGCAACCCAGCAGAATCCAGCCCGCAAGACACGGCGCCGCAGCAGAACAAAGTTTTCCCCTTCCCCTGCACAGCAATCTCCAGAGAAGAAAGATGAAGTGACGGCCAGAGACTTGGAGGAGAAACGGTTCTTGAGAAGGGCCAAATCCCAGGTCAGAGGTCCACTCTGTCGTGGTGTAGTAGAAGACTTCAGCTTGAAATCAGGATATGGCTTCATAGTAGCTCCTGGTATGAAAGAAGGCATCTTTGTGAACAGAAGGGATGTGAGAGCCCATTTGCCTAGAGGACATCCAGGAAGAAACTTACAGATGGGAGATACAGTGGAATTCACAATGCACCAAGGAGAAAGGGGATGGTATGCATTGGATGTTACACCATGTCCCAGACATCCCTACAGTGAACCTGCGGTCTCAACAGAAAAAGAAACAGATACAGAAGAAGAAGGAAAAGACAGAGATGGAGAAAGCAACAGGTGCCGCAGCCCTACAGGCCCAAGCCCTGGTGAGGAGGAATCTGTGTAAAGTAAAGTAAAGTAAAGTACAGCAAGTTAAAGTTTTGACAAGTTTGCAACGTTAATGTTTAAGAAATGTGCCCACATGAACTAGTGTGAGAAACCCATGAACCTTAAGGCTATGAACTGGCTATAGCCACAAACTCTCGCAGTGTACATAGTTACCCCAGAGGTACCACCACCAGAGCCAGCCTGTTTAGGGGCCTGGCTCGCCCGCAACCAGGGAGCATGCCTGTTTATGGGGCCTGGCTCTCCACCACAAAGAGGGTACCTGGTCAGCACCAACCGTGAAGGCCGCCTCTGCATCCTGCCAGAAGAGGCTGAAGGCGCGGCTCCACCAGGCTAGGTATACCCTGAAACCACCAGCCCATGAAAGCCGCCTCTACATCCTGCCAGAAGTGGCTGAAGGCGCGGCCAACGTGAGAGGGTTTTGGGTGGGTTAACGGACTTGTGGGTGGAGGGTGGTGATGTATGGTACCTGGTGGTTTTAAAATGTTTTACCATGTTTTAATGTTTTATGCATTTTAAAATGTTGTCTTGCAGCCCGAGGACGTGCTGGTGATAACTAAGGGGGAATGTGGCGCCCCTGACCTGGTCAGGCACCACTGAGTACTGCATCCATGCTGGGGACAGTACAATACAGGTAATCCAGAAGGCTGACCGAGGTGTGACTACACAGGCGCATAGTGATCAGGTCTCACACATGTACCTTTGAGAGGACCCCTGGGGATCCCAGGAGGGGGCAAAGCCTTCACCTCCACTTGAGGAGTGGAGGGGGCGAAGCCTCCATCTCCACTCAAGGGGTGTGGTAGAGAGCCTGGTTGCTAGGTGGCGTAGGCAAGAACAGGAGAGGAGGAGCAGTGAGCCGGTTTAGTGTGCAGTCCAGGGCGAGCAGACGTGAGGAGCAGACCCCTGGGGCTGTGACAGTCTAACAGCGTCCGCGCAGTGACTACCGACGGGGGAGAACGGTCACCTAGTAGTGCTACCCGAAATCCATCTTCAGCTAAAGAGAGAGCAACGGAGTGGGAAGTAAGGAGACTGCTAGGGAGTTACCAGGCCCAAACGGGTAGCAGGTCCCAGTGCAGGGATAGATCCACCTTTCCTTGCCAAACCTGCATGAGGGGGCACTTCATACCCCCAAGACCACACTACAGAGTCCGCAGCCACGTCGCCACAGTTAGGGCCCATAGTTCACAGGAGGCAAGCAGCCGGAGTGTCCTGGTCCAGGCTACAAGCAAACGGGCCAAAACGAAGGGGAGAGAGGCTTCAGCAACTTCCCTGGGTGACCCCCATAGGGACTAAAAGTCGGGGTTACCCCAAAACGCAAAGGGCTAAGGAAGGCGAGTCGGTAGTCACCCTCATCAGTCAGCCTGAAGGACACCTGGTTCCAGCCTGGTTCATCCCAGCTACGCCCGGGTTACTCACCCTGCCATCTTCAGTGAGTAAAACCCCTGAAAGACATTCTGCTTGTGTTGAGTTATTCTGCGCCTTGTGGTTCTACACACCTACACAGGGCCCTGGGGCTTGCCTCACTCTCAGGAGGCTATTACAACTGACTGCACCCACCATCAGCCCCAGGCATCCCTTAATCTGCAGTGGCGGTCCCCACTGACCGCAATTCTGAGAGTGGCGTCACGACAATCCTAGAAGAAGGTTTCCTACCTGTGACAAGATCCAGCTGCGTGGAGTCCCTGAAGGTAATGCACCGACACAACACTGGAGGGGCTTCACACATACATTATATGCGACAGTTCTGGGACTGTACCCGGCTCTTCCCGATTTGCCCTGGTGCGTTGGCAAATCGGGGTAATAAGGAGTTATTGGCAGCCCATAGCTGCCAATAAGTCCTAGATTAATCATGTCAGGCGTCTCCCCGAGATACCTTCCATGATTAATCTGTAAGTGACAGTAAAAAAACACACACACCCGAAAAAAATCCTTTATTAGAAATAAAAAACACAAACAAATTCCCTCATTACCAATTTATTAACCCCGACAAACCCTCCATGTCCGGCGTACTCCACAGTCCTCCAGTGTCGCGTCCAGCTCTGCTGCATGGAGGTGACAGGAGCAGCAGAAGACACCGCCGCTCCGGTCACCTCCACGCAGGTAATGAAGACAGCCGTGCGATCAGCTGCTGTCACTGAGGTTACCCGCTGTCACTGGATCCAGCGGTGGATGCAGCGGTGGCCGCGGGTAACCTCAGTGACAGCTCAGCTGATCGCGCTACTCACCTCCGCTCCGGTCAGCTCCAGTCAGCAACTGAGGTGAGTAGCGCGATCAGCTGCTGTCACTGAGGTTACCAGCGGCCACCGCTGCATCCACCGCTGGATCCAGTGACAGCGGGTAACCTCAGTGACAGATCAGCTGATCGCACGGCTGTCTTCATTACCTGCGTGGAGGTGACCGGAGCGGCGGTGTCTTCTGCTGCTCCTGTCACCTCCATGCAGCAGAGCTGGACGCGACGCTGGAGGACTGTGGAGTACGCCGTACATGGAGGGTTTGTCGGGGTTAATAAATTGGTAATGAGGGAATTTGTTTGTGTTTTTTATTTCTAATAAAGGATTTTTTTCGGGTGAGTGTGTTTTTTTACTGTCACTTACAGATTAATCATGGAAGGTGTCTCATAGACGCCTGACATGATTAATCTAGGACTTATTGGCAGCTATGGGCTGCCAATAACTCCTTATTACCCCGATTTGCCAACGCACCAGGGCAAATCGGGAAGAGCCGGGTACAGTCCCAGAACTGTCGCATATAATGTATGCGGCAATTCTGGGCGGCTGTTGGCTGATATTGTTAGGGTGGGGGGCTCCCCATAACGTGGAGCTCCCCATCCTGAGAATACCAGCCTTCAGCCGTATGGCTTTATCTGGCTGGTTTTAAAATTGGGGGGGACCGCACGCCGTTTTTTTTAATTATTTATTTATTTATTTCACTACACAGTATAGACACGCCCACCGGCTGCTGTGATTGGGTGCAGTGTGACACCTGTCACTCAGCGTGGGGGGCGTGTCTCACTGTAACCAATCATAGGCGCCGGTGGGCGGGGAAAGCAGGGAATACGAGATTGTTTAATGGGCGGCCGGCTTTTTCAAAACAGTAAAAGCCGCCGCAGCAGTGTGAATGCCGTGCAGCGCCGGGGATCAGGGATCGGTGAGTATATGAGAGAGGGGGATAGACTGACATGGACAGAGAGTGAGGGACAGAGATAGTGACCGACTGACAGAGATTAGTGAATGACAGACATTGTGAGGCGCTTCAGAACGCAGCTTTTCAGCTGCACTCTGAAGCGGACCTTTTTTAAGCTGCGGTGCAGAGCGCACACCTGCGCACATAGCATCAGACATCAAAATCGTATGAGGGATGTCACACGTTACAATTGACTAGTTTCGTACTACCAAACGTCCAATGTATGAGGAATAAACGACGTGTATGCGATCACCGTATTTTCGTTCAATATCGATCGCATGTAGGTTTCACACGCAAACACGTCACGAACGATGCCGGATGTGCGTCACTTACAACTTGACCCCGACGACGGATTGAAGGATTTATTGAAGTGTGTAAAGCAGGCTTTAGACAATTTTAAAGAAAAAGTATAATGACAAAAGAGGGAGTTTCTCATCGCTAGCGATCGCACCCGCCCCTGTCGTTTGTGCGTCACGGGCAAATCGCTGCCCGTGGCGAACAATATCACTAGGACCCGTCACATGCACTTACCTTCCTAACGACGTCACTGTGGCCGGTGAACAACCTCTTTTCTAAGGGGGTGGTTCGTGCGGCGTCACAGCGACGTCACACGGCAGGCGTCCAATAGAAGCGGAGGGGCGGAGAACAGCCGCATGAAAGTCACGCCCACCTCGTTGCCGGAGGACGCAGGAACGCTGTTGTTCGTCGTTCCCAGGATGTCACACGTAGCGATATGTGCTGCCTCAGAAACAACAAACAACCTGCGTCCTGCAACAGCAATGATATTTGAGATTTGAACGACGTGTCAATGATCAACGATTTGGTGAGTATTTTTGATCGTTAGTGGTCACACGCAACGACGTCGCTAACGAGGCCGGATGTGCGTTACGAATTCCGTGACCCCCCAACGACATCTCGTTAGCGATGTCGTTGCGTGTAAAGCGGCCTTTAGGGTCCAACATTTCCTTACTTAGGAGATGGCTAATTCTACTGCTGACAGTGGCAGTGCCCTTAGGTAATCCACTAGATGTGGCTCTGCCCTTAGGGAATCCACCAGATGTGGCACTGCCCTTAGGGAATCCACTAGATGTGGCACTGTACAATGTTTATCTGGTGCTATCTGGCACATTCACATGCAACATAGATTCAGTAAGGGAGAAGGACACCTCCACATTTCTTAAAATGTTAAATCTTTATTAGAAATCCAATAAAGGACCTAAAAGATATTCAGCACGAGGAACAGGTGGAGACATCCACACGTACATTACCCCATCTCGTTGTGTCCACCTTCTCCTCTCTTTCCCATTGAGCATCCTTCTGTCATATCATCCCCTGGTAAATGTCACAACCACTTGATGGAAAATGGGAATTCTTTGCAGCAGCCACCTTCTTCCATTGCTTCATGGTCCTGTTGTAGGTACTGTTGTGTACTCTGAAGGTTGTGGCATCAGTCGTGATCTCACCCAGCCATCTTGACATCACTGTTGTTGAAAGCCTTCTGCTCATTTCCAGTTTCCATCACATCGATGCCTGATGCCACATCTCAACAAGTTCCTTTGTAAGGAAATATTGAATGTTGCTTCCCCTTTCACTGCTCTTATAGGATATGTTGGGCAGTTGCTCTACATTTTATACTGTTCATGAAATATAGTGTATTCCTAATTTCATGGTTCACCAGCAATACCGTGCATGCATTAATAGCAAGCAAGCATTGAACATTAAAATCACAATGGTTGCCATTTATGAGCCTGGTTGCATATCTGTAAAGAATAGTCCATACAATATACCATTACTATTCTTCTTATCACCAGCCCCATCCATCACCATGACTGTCATCACTGCCACAATCATTGTTCCTTATCAATATGACTACCATTGTGTTATGAACATAAATACTCACACACGGGTAACGGAAAAGGGGAGGCGCTTCTGCAGGAAGAAGCCACACTCGCACCCCATTGGTCCCTGTGCAGACTAGAAATACCCTACCTGTACAGCTAAAACCACCACTCATTCCCTAAGAGGCCGTCAAGGGGTTTCTCATACCTGGAGGACCAGAGGGGAGACCACCACACAACCTACAAGAGGAGAAGAAGATATAAAAAGCCAGAGTGAGAGAACTAAAACATGTTCATGTAAGGTGAAAAGAATAGGTGCCGGGAGGAAGGAAGTGAGGAAGAAGTATATATATATTATATATATACACAGTCATATGAAAAAGTTTGGGCACCCCCATTAATGTTAACCTTTTTTCTTTATAACAATTTGGGTTTTTGCTATTTCAGTGTCATATATCTAATAACTGATGGACTGAGTAATATTTCTGGATTGAAATGAGGGTTAGGGGTTAGGGTTAGGGGTGTGATTAAGTTTCTGATGGTGATGCTGGATAATAAATAGATAGACAGATAATAAATAGATAGATTGATAATAAATAGATAGATAATAAATAGATGGAGACACAGAAGGGAGCACTATCACTTTTTGTCCCCGTTCGGCACCCAGATGGTATGGACAGATCTGGCGTCAGCACCCGGCACACATGGGCAAATTCCGGGGCCCTGGACAGCTGAGGGGGCCCACTCGCCGTCTTCAGTCCTGCAGGCTGGGTTTCGGCGACTGCAGTGCTTGGCTCAGGACCACCGTCAGAGCATTTGAACCGTGACTCCTGTAAGGGGCCCCGCGAGCAGAAGCCAGGAGGGGTTGGGGACGCTGACAGCCCAGTCCCCTCCCCCTTTCATCTCTCAGCTCACCAGGCCCTAGGGGTCGGGGACGCCATCAGGGCAATGAGGGGGCGCAGGGCGCTCACAGAGAGCTGCCCTATCTCTTCCTGCTCTGCATTGATCTATGTAATTGGCAGAGCAGGACAGGAAATGTACTGCCCAGAACGGAGGCTGAGAAGGTGAAGGACCTTGCCTTATCACATGACCGGTGAAGTGGCAGGTCCTGCTGTTCAGCTGCTGCAACCTCCGTGCAGCTACCAGTTTCTGCTCTCCTGCTCTGCACTGATCAGGAACTGCAAGATGAGGTAATGTATAGTGTGTGTAACTGTGCATGTCTCTCTCATTCTCTATTTCCCTGTCTCTGTCTCTGTCTCTCTCTCATTTCCTGTCTGTCTCTCATTTCCTGTCTGTCTCGGTCTCTCATTTCCTGTCTGTCTCGGTCTCTCATTTCCTGTCTGCCTCTGTCTCTCATTTCCTGTCTGCCTCTGTCTCTCATTTCCTGTCTCTGTCTCTGTCTCTCATTTCCTGTCTCTGTCTCTCATTTCCTGTCTCTGTCTCTGTCTCTCATTTCCTGTCTCTGTCTCTCATTTCCTGTCTCTGTCTCTCATTCCCTGTCTCTGTCTCTCATTCCCTGTCTCTGTCTCTCATTCCCTGTCTCTGTCTCTCATTCCCTGTCTCTGTCTCTCATTCCCTGTCTCCCTCTCATTCCCTGTCTCCCTCTCATTCCCTGTCTCCCCCTCATTCCCTGTCTCTCTCATTCCCTGTCTCTCTCATTCCCTGTCTCTCTCATTCCCTGTCTCTGTCTCTCATTCCCTGTCTCTGTCTCTCATTCCCTGTCTCCCTCTCATTCCCTGTCTCCCTCTCATTCCCTGTCTCCCCCTCATTCCCTGTCTCTCTCATTCCCTGTCTCTCTCATTCCCTGTCTCTCTCATTCCCTGTCTCTCTCTCACTCTCTCATTCCCTGTCTGTCTCATTCCCTGTCTCTCACTCTCTCTCATTCCCTGTCTCTCTCTCTCATTCCCTGTCTCCCTGTCTGTCTCATTCCCTGTCTGTCTCATTCCCTGTCTGTCTCATTCCCTATCTCTGTCTCTCATTCCCTGTCTCCCTCTCATTCCCTGTCTCCCTCTCATTCCCTGTCTCCCCCTCATTCCCTGTCTCTCTCATTCCCTGTCTCTCTCATTCCCTGTCTCTCTCATTCCCTGTCTCTCTCTCACTCTCTCATTCCCTGTCTGTCTCATTCCCTGTCTCTCACTCTCTCTCATTCCCTGTCTCTCTCTCTCATTCCCTGTCTCCCTGTCTGTCTCATTCCCTGTCTGTCTCATTCCCTGTCTGACAAAACAGTCACTGATCTCGGGGAGACCAGCCAGAGAAAACACTGCCAGCAGCCAGCAAATGCGCGCAACACAGTGAAATCCTAGGTGCATTGCAAATCAAAGGGCCACTTAATATGGTGGTCTCCTTCAAAAAAAGGGCCACTCCTTGGCTAGGTCTTTCCCGGAGGGATATGTGGCTATTTTCTGTGTCGAGACACCTAACAGAGGCTCCACGGACCTTTTTTTATTTGCATACTTCCCAGGGGGCAATGCACCTATGATTTCACTGTGTTGAGCGCCTTTGCTGGTTGCCGGCAGTGTTTTCTCTGGCTGGTCTCCCCGAGATCAGTGATTGTTTTGTCTTGCTGGTCTACTAGACTTTGGTGACCTAGAAGACTGAGAGCACAGAGGGAGGAGTGACAAGAGCGTTGGATAGTCACACAGGCCAGGAAGAGAGGGAGTTCTGCAGAGAGGCTCCTGAGGTGGGGACATGCCCTGGTGTGGGGCCTGTCAGGGAACCGGGAGGTCTTCTCCATTGTGTCCTGAGCCTAAGGCGGGCTTTGCACGTTGCGACATCGCAAGCCGATGCTGCGATGTCACATGCGATAGTCCCCGCACCTGTCGCAGGTACGATATCTTGTGATAGCTGGCGTAGCGATAATTATCGCTACGCCAGCTTCACATGCACTCACCTGCCCTGCAACCGTCGCTCTAGCCGGCGACCCGCCTCCTTCCTAAGGGGGCGGGTCGTGCGGTGTCACAGCGACGTCACACGGCAGGCGGCCAATGGCGGCGGAGGGGCGGAGATGAGCAGGATGTAAACATCCCGCCCACCTCCTTCCGTATAGCCACTGGCGGCAGGTAAGGAGATATTCCTCGTTCCTGCGGCTTCACACACAGCGATGTGTGCTGCCGCAGGAACGAGGAACTACATCGTACCTGTCGTGGCACCGGCATTATGGAAATGTCAGAGCCTGCACCGATGATACGATAACGACGCTTTTGCGCTCGTTCATCGTATCATCTAGGCTTTACACACTACGACATCGCAAGTGACACTGGATGTGCGTCACTTTCGATTTGACCCCACCGACATCGCACCTGCGATGTCGTAGTGTGCAAAGCCGCCCTAAGGCTCCCCACGTGTTGGGCTATCTAGACACCTTCTCAGGTGGTAAAGGACACGGGAAGCTACAAAGCTAAGAAACGGGGAAAAGTACAGGTTTGGACTCGGTCGCTGGAAGGCTAAAACCTAGGGCGAGAACTAGACAGGAAAGTACCTAAGCAGAACAGCAGCAGAACAGCATTGTATGGCCATGTCTGTCTACAAGATTGCAGGTCAAATAAAGAGTTTGCTGTTCTGCAAAGAATCTCTCAGTGTTATCCTGCTACGTCTCCGACGGTGACCGGCAGCGGTGGCAGAGGTGTTACATAGGACTGCAGGCAATGGTGAGGAAATTTTAATGATGGTTTCTGTAGCTTTTATTCTATGGGTGAATAAGGGGTGTGTACATGGGTCTGGGCTGCAAAAAAAAAAAAAGGCATGGTCTGAAAAGGAGCATGTCTAATTGCTTAAATGTATCTCTGTCCCATCTGACTAAAACTCTCTTAGGCCCCCTTCACACGTCCGTGAAAAACACGCACGTGTGTTACGGGCCGTTTTTCGGGTCCGTGTCCCGTTTTTGTGTCCGTTTTTATGGTCCGTGTGGCACCTGTGTGAATTGCGTATGCTAGCCGTGTTTGTGTGCAGAACGTCCGTGTGTGCGTGTGGAATTAACGTGTATGTGTACGTGGAATGTCCGTGTGGAATGTCCGTGTGTGTGATGCACAATGTCGTTTATAAATGTCGGCTGACAGCAGACAGAGTTGCGCGATGAGAATGAACTCGGGTGAACTTCACCCGACTTCATCCTCATACCGCGGCTCTGTCTGTGTCGAGTACTGATTAGCGGTCACCTGTGAAGGATTCACCGGTGACCGCTAATCCCCCGAGTGACTGAAGTTTCCCCCCCTCTCTCATACTTACCGTTCCCCGATCTCCGGCGCGGCGCTGCACGGCATTCACACTGCTGCGGCGGCTTTTACTATTTTGAAAAAGCCGGCCGCTCATTAAACAATCTCCTATTCCCTGCTTTCCCCGCCCACCGGCGCCTATGATTGGTTGCAGTGAGACACGCCCCCACGCTGAGTGACAGGTGTCACACTGCACCCAATCACAGCAGCCGGTGGGCGTGTCTATACTGTGCAGTAAAATAAATAAATAATTAAAAAAAAAGCGGCGTGCGGTTCCCCCCCAATTTTAATGCCAGCCAGATAAAGCCATACGGCTGAAGGCTGGTATTCTCAGGATGGGGAGCTCCACGTTATGGGGAGCCCCCCAGCCTAACAATATCAGTCAGCAGCCGCCCAGAATTGCCGCATACATTAGATGCGACTGTTCTTGGACTGTACCCGGCTCTTCCCGATTTACCCTGGTGCATTGGCAAATCGGGGTAATAAGGAGTTAATGGCAGCCCATAGCTGCCAATAAGTCCTAGATTAATCATGTCAGGCGTCTATGAGACACCCTCCATGATTAATCTGTAAGTTACAGTAAATAAACACATACACCAGAAAAAATCCTTTATTAGAAATAAAAAACACACACATATACCCTGGTTCACCACTTTAATCAGCCCCAAAAAGCCCTCCATGTCCGGCGTACTCCAGGATGCTCCCGCGACGCATCGAGCGCTGCTGCATGGAGGTGACAGGAGCTGCAGAAGACACCGCCGCTCCGGTCACCTCCACGCAGCTAATGAAGACAGCCGCGCGATCAGCTGAGCTGTCACTGAGGTTACCCGCTGTCACTGGATCCAGCGGTGGCCGCGGGTAACCTCAGTGACAGCTCAGGTGATCGCGCTACTCACCTCAGTTGCTGCGTGGAGGTGATAGGAGCGGCGGTGAGTAGCGCGATCAGCTGAGCTGTCACTGAGGTTACCCGCGGCCACCGCTGGATCCAGTGACAGCGGGTAACCTCAGTGACAGCAGCTGATCGCGCGGCTGTCTTCATTACCTGTGTGGAGGTGACCGGAGCGGCGGTGTCTTCTGCAGCTCCTGTCACCTCCATGCAGCAGCGCTCGATGCGACGCTGGACCATCCTGGAGTACGCCGGACATGGAGGGCTTTTTGGGGCTGATTAAAGTGGTGAACCAGGGTATATGTGTGTGTTTTTTATTTCTAATAAAGGATTTTTTCTGGTGTATGTGTTTATTTACTGTAACTTACAGATTAATCATGGAAGGTGTCTCATAGACGCCTGACATGATTAATCTAGGACTTATTGGCAGCTATGGGCTGCCATTAACTCCTTATTACCCCGATTTGCCAAAGCACCAGGGCAAATCGGGAAGAGCCGGGTACAGCCCCAGAACTGTCGCATATAATGTATGCGGCAATTCTGGGCGGCTGCTGACTGATATTGTTAGGTTGGGGGGCTCCCCATAACGTGGAGCTCCCCATCCTGAGAATACCAGCCTTCAGCCGTATGGCTTTATCTGGCTGGTATTAAAATTGGGGGGAACCGCACGCCGTTTTTTTAATTATTTATTTATTTATTTTACTGCACAGTATAGACACGCCCACCGGCTGCTGTGATTGGGTGCAGTGTGACACCTGTCACTCAGCGTGGGGGCGTGTCTCACTGCAACCAATCATAGGCGCCGGTGGGCGGGGAAAGCAGGGAATAGGAGATTGTTTAATGAGCGGCCGGCTTTTTCAAAATAGTAAAAGCCGCCGCAGCAGTGTGAACGCCGTGCAGCGCCGCGCCGGAGATCGGGGAACGGTAAGTATGAGAGAGGGGGGAAACTGACCGACAGACTGTGAGAGAGGGACAGACAGACAGAGAGACCGACAGAGAGACAGAGAGACCGACCGACGGACTCAGGGAGATTGACCGACATACACAGAAATAGAAAGAATAGCCGACATCACTAGAAATAAAAACACCAAACGGACACGGACTATAGGTAGATGCATACGTGTTTACTAACGTGTGTGCACATACCCATAGACTTTCATTGTGTCCACGTGTGCGTGCTCCGTGCAGATAACGGACATGCATCCGTGAAAAACGCAAACACATACGGATCACGGACACGCACACACGGACATAATGAAATAACGGACGTGTGACCACAATCATAGATTAACATTGGTGCACGTTTGGCCGTGTCTCCGGTATATACGGAAACGGACCAAACACGCACGTGTTTCACGGACGTGTGAAGGGGGCCTTAAAGGAAATCTGTCACCAGGTTTTTGTCACCTAATCTGAGAGCAGCATAATGTAGGGGCAGAGACCCTGATTTCAGCGATGTGTCAGTTACTGGGCTGCTTAGTGTAGTTTTGATAAAATCACTGATTAATCAGCAGGAGATTAACATTACAGGATTACTTGGCGTGATGCAGGTAGTCCAGCATATTCCTGAGCTCTGTAGAACTGCTAGATCTGCAGTAGAGAAAACATTGATCTTATCAAAATGACAGCAAACAGCTCAGTAAGTGACACATCGCTGGAATCAGGGTCTCTGCCTCTACATGATGCTGCTTTCAGATGGGGGAGCAAAAACCTGGTGACAGCTTCCCTATAAGACAATTTTTAAATAGCGGCATGGCAAGAGTGAGCAAAGTTCTCCATCACAGCCAATTCTGGACTCCCAGTACTGCCAGGAGCAGGCATCAGGCGAGTGCATCCATCCACACTCCTGATCTGAGATCTCACCACACCATCAATATTCTGATGAAAGGGTACAGCTTCCATTCCACAGCTACAAGGGTAAGTATGAAATCCCGTCTTAACCTTTAGAAAATATCATTTTGAATCTCGGCGGCGCCGTCTCCAGGAGAAGCATAAACCAAGATTAGAAAACATCTCGGAGGCAGAAAATAGAATGAAATTACAGGTCTGTACACCGAAATCTTCTTCACAGCTGTAATATTTCCCATGGCACAGGGATAGTGATGGGCGAACCCGAGCTGTAAATTTCGGGGTCTGTACCGAACATATAGTGCTCGTGCACACGATCCTGAACAAAAGCACTTTATTAAAAATATTATGATTATACTTACAGGTCCCGCGACGCATGCTGCATACTCTGTTTCCCGGCCGCTTCTGCTTCCGCGTCCGATCATTGCTGTGCCCCCAGGTAACCACCACTGACTAAAGGATCTTCCATGACGTCATAGCCATGTGACCAGTCTGGTATGAATGTTGAACAGACATTGGCTTACAGACTGGTCACATGTCTATGACATCATGGAAGATCCTGTTAACAATTCACTGCACTGCTCGTCACTCCACAGTCTTCGACTGTTTTCGGCCATGTTCGCGGTTACGTCAGGGTTCACCCGAGTCTATGGCTCATGGACTCGATTGAACTTTTACTGTCACTGTGCTAGTCTTGCATCGCATCACCCGACACGGCGCACACTCTCCTGACAGGAGCGGGTCGGCTGCATGTATTTGCATGCAGCTGAGGCGCTCCTGTCAATAGAGTGCCAGGCCGTTGTGAGACTACTCGAGTCATACGCAAGTGGAATCATAGTCTCAGTGTCAGCCTGCGTCTCTCTCTGTAGAGACGCTTCTCTTTACAGAGCGATGAAGCAGAGCTGACAATGCTCTCTCTGCTTCTCGCTCTGTATATGTCTTTACAGAGTGATGAAGCAGAGTTGACAATGTTCTCCTTGCTTCTCGCTCTGTAGAGACACTTGTCTGTACAGAGCGATGAAGCAGAGCTGACATTGCTCTCTCTCCTTCTCGCTCTGTAGAGACACTTGTCTATACAGAGCGATAACATTGCTCTCCCTGTGGACTATGTCAGACTAAGGAGTCTCTAAATGGTTTTTTTTGTTTTATTTCTAATAAAAATAATTTTTACTATGTGTTGTGGTTTTTTATTGTTTACTAGAAATTCATGGTGGCCATATCTAATTTGGCGTGATACCATGAATTTCGGGCTTAGCAGCAGCTGCGAATACAAAGCTGGTATTAACCCCTTTATTACCCAGCGTGCCACCGCCATCAGGGCCGCCTATGAGCCTGGTAAAGTGCCTGGAAATAGCGCTAAGAAACAATGCACCATTTCCAGGGATAGCTGCGGGCTGCGGTTTTTAGCGTGGGGGGCCCAGAATGCTTCGGCCTTACCATGCTGAGAATCCCAGCCTCCAGCTGCCTGGCTTTACCTGACTGGCAATCAAAATACGGCAGGAGCTCATGCATTTTTTTTAAATTATTTTTTAAATAATTAAAAAAAATAAAAGGGCTTTCCTGTATTTTGATTGCCAGCCAAGGTAAAGCCAGGCAGATGGGGGTGGCAACCCGTAGCCGTCCACTTTATCTGTGCTGAGAATCAAAAATACTGCAGAGTGCTACGTCATTTTTTTAATTACTTATTTGTACACTACTATATGTGTGAGGGACCCAACAACCAATCATAGATGCTGTCACGCAGAATGGGCATATGTAATTGGCTGTTGAAGTAACCTGGAATCTGCCTATACATTCTAGATGCTAGAATGTATGGGTTGGTTTTAGGTTATTCCAGCATCCAATCACAGACGCCCACTCTGTCACAGTGTCTGTGATTATCTGTTATTTCAACAGTAAAATAAAATAACAACACAGAGAAAAAAAAATATTTTATTAGAAATAAAACAGAAGACATTTAGGGCTGCATCTTTATTACTCAAAAAAAAACCTCCTCATACGTACTCCAAAGGCGGGCGAGCATCTTTAGCTCTGCTACATCTGACTTACAAGACCATCCATGATGTCATAGCCATGTGACCAGTCTGTACAACTTTCACACCAGACTGGTCACATGGCTATGACGTCATGGAAGGTCCTGTAACCCGCAATGATCGTACCCGGAAGCAGAAGCGGCCGGGAAACAGAGACTGCAGGACATGTTGTGGGAGTGGTAAGTATAATGACAATGTTTAACTATATTCTTTATTTTACAGCCCCCCGCCCCATCCCATAACCGTAAAGTCTGAGTTCGGTGATCAGATACAAGTTCGCGTTATCTCAGAACCCGAACGAGAACTTTACAAAACGAATATCGGGGGGGTTCGCCCATCACTACCCAAGGACTTTGTGGCTGCCACCTGCAGATTACACACGAGGATGTGACCACTCATGGGGAGCAGAACCCTCATGGCAGCACCGGCTGTTATGGTCAGGAAACTGCAGAAGATCTTTCAAAAATCCCATGAAAAATGATAGAAGATAATGCACAAGAGTAGTTGGAAACTTAGCTGGCTGCAATCCACTGACTGCACAAACACAACTAGATGTAGCGGTGGAGCGTTCCTAAGAAACCTAGATGCCTTATCACCGCCGGAGAACTAACTAACCTCAAAGGTGAAATGAGGAATCCTGACTTGCCTCAGAGCAGCCCCAAAGGAAAGTCAAAAGCCCCCAACATATAATGGCGATGATGTAAGAAAAAAAAGAACACACAGATGATAGATATAGAATTAGGCAAAGTGAGGCCCTGCTGGCTAGATACAAAAGTATAGGAAAGATTGCTGGTTGCAGCCAGTAAAAATCCTGAAAAAATGCCTGTGACGATTATGCTGAGAGATATGATGAGAGTTATGACTTTGGAGAGGTTATGGAATATGGCCAGAAATTGTCCCATTGACCAATTGTCCAATGACCTGGATCAGCCACTATAGGGAGGTGGTCCAGGTCACTGAGAAGGTTTAGGACAGGTTCGGCTTCTGGGCAGGGGCCTGGACCTTCATGGTGAGGTTGAAGGTTTCGGGGAACAGTATAGTACAGGATAGTATCAGGATCTACTACCGGGGTAGCGGAAGGTCTGTCACAAGTGCGATAACTCCACCCACTTCAGCGCAGGATACAAGGTGCTGAAATGTTGGTTGTGTGGGGCACATGACCATTTTGCCGCATCTTGTAAGGCCAATCAGTGTAACCTCTGTGGGGATCTTGGTAACCCTTTCAGCCGTGTTCCTTCGCTAATGCGGTCCTTCTTCCTGGGAGGGTGTTTCCGAATAGGTCTGACTTTGCTAGGGAGGGTACCAGCAGAGGACAGGGCAATAAGGGACCAGTGAAGGACAAAAATGTGTCCCCCTCAAAAACGAGTAGGCAGGAACAGTGCTTAAGGGAAAGGAGCCAGGGAGTCATGTCTCTCTCTCGTGATCGTGAGACACATGCAGCTGAGGTCTCAGATGGTGAACTGGTTGTGGAAGTACGGAGAATAAACAGAGAGAAGGAGGTAGATGCCTCGTAATCCTTGTCCAGTGAGTGTCTGAACGAGGATAAAAGAAATTGGCAAAAGGGCAAAAAAAGAAAAATAAGCATAACGGTAAAGGGAATAGGAGACCCAGAAAGAAAGGGTCCAAGACTCCTTCTCTGGAGTAGGACCCCATGGGTATTCCAATTGTCGAAACATCTGCTGTGTCCAGAGAGTTGACAGAAGGTTCAGCCACATCTTACCAACAGGTAGCATGCCCTATGTGACATCTCTCCTTCCCATTCAGATGGGGAGGAGAGTGTAATGCCAGATGCAGTGTACAAACACGTAGGGGCTTCAATGGATGCCAGGTCTTCTTCACCGGAGGCCCGCTCCAGGGGAGGAGGCTCCACTGAATCCACTGGACAAAAGGGTGGAAGGTGAGGGTATGGCTAAGAAGGATGGTATGAATGTGTGTCTGAAGCGGGGGAAGGGGACGTCTTCTTCCGAGGCAGACCACATCTCTGGGGGTGGGAAGAAGGTTGCTATCAAACTCAATCACCCATGATAGCGGCACTCAATTCGTTGATGCTGTCGACTATTAATGTTGACATCATAAACTTAGATGTGGCTAGATTTATGTCCTTTTTTTCTCGGCTGTCTTGATGACGATATTTTATTTTTGCAGGAGACCAGGCTGAAAGACACCTTGTCCTTGAGTAAAGCAAGACAGGAGTGGACCCATGGTACCTCCTAATGGTCTCTTGTGGCCGAGTCGTATAGCGGGGTGGCGGTTCTTTTTAAAACCACTGATGTAACATGCCAACAAGTTATTGAGTTGGAAATGAAGAGTTGCTTGATTTTAGATGTGCTCATGACGGCACTGAAGCTCCGCCTCATAAACAACTACGGTCCCCAGTCTAAGTGAGACTGTAAAAGTTACTTTATAAGGATCAAACCTTTTCTGTTTTCTAGCCTTGCAGCTGGTCTCTGGAAGGGACTTCAACAACATCTCAAGGCTCCAAGATAGATGAGGTTCCAGGGGCAGGCTGGCTCATGATAGCGTCGCTTTGAATAGCATAGTTAGTGAGGCTCGGCTGGTGGATGGCCACATCAGGAATAACCCAGGCTATATGGGGTTCACTTACTTTAAAATTAGTCAGCTTAGGTCTAGGATAGATAGATTTTATGTAAAAGAGGAAGCCATCTGTTTACCAATGTTGGTGGTAGAGGTGGAGTTCTTCGACCACTGTTTGATTTGGTTTTCTATGAATGTTGCAGAGACCCCCCCTGTGTGGGAAGAGGTGAGTGGAAGTTAAATTCTTCACTCCTGGAGGAAAAAGCTGCAAGATGGTCCTTTGGGGAACGTCTTCAGAGTCAGATACCGTTGTTGGGCCTCTGTAATAGTGGGTCTGCGTGGAGAGAGATGTTTAAACATTGGGTGGCGAGGTTCTTCTGACAGCTTTCCAACCTCAGAAGCCTGAACAGGGAATGCCTGTATCAGAGCCTGAGGAGGAAACTCGAGAACCTTGTCTCGACTAGAGGGGACTATGACAACATGTTCAGAATGAAAGCCTTGCTAAAGAGGTATCAGTATGATAAGTACACTTCTTTGGTTTTTGAGAAGGATTTTGGGAAGTTCTGCTCACCCAACCCTTACAAAAACTGAAAGAGGTCAGTGAAAAGTAAGATGGTTCTGGGTCTGTGTGATATTGTGGGTTGTGTATCATTTTGTGTAGGTTCGTATTTTAGGTGTGGTGCTCTGTCCATTCTATGTATTATTTGTCCTGTCTGCAGTGTTATAACCCCCTGCAGTGCTTCTGCCTCTAGGTGTGGGGGAGGGGGGCCTAGAATCCACCGAAACTCTGTTTACCTGGTTGGTTATTCAGGCAGGCTGGGAACTTCAAGAGAGAAGCAGGAAGATTCATCCTCTGGGGGAGAAGCTGCGACTACAGGCAGCAACCCAGAGAGCTGTTGAGAAACCCCGATTTCCCAGGAAAATGATTGCAGGAGGATTGTGACTGATCCCCGGGACATTTATCCCATTATTGGACTATTTTACCCTCTGTGTGGTGGATTATTTGATGGACCTTCTGACTTGCTTGGAATAAATGTTCTTGGATTGTTCAATCATCTTTCGCTCTGTTGATTGTGTGATATTGATGAAGGACCCCCGTGACAACTGGTGGCAGTAGTGGGATCAACAGAGCACAGCCTAATGGAGAACCACCCACAGAGTGAGTACAGAAACTGGACTGCATCCAGTCTGACTAAAAAGGCCTTAATTGCTCTACTGGTGGGTGCGAGCCAGTCCACCTCCTCTAAGATGTCTTACGGACAAGCACTGGATACGGGGATCCCTGCCCCAAAAAGCCAGTGGTTAGTGTGGTTCAAAGAAGAGATGGCAGTTCTGGGCCCAGGTGTATCTCAGAAGTATAAGGAGGAGGCTGCTCGCCGAGCACAGTGGAGACAAGAAGCAATGGATTCCGGCAGAGGGAGTAATTTGATGAGGCTTCTGGAGATGTGGAAGGGTTCTTCAAGGACTTTGAGCAGCATTGTGCCATGATTGAGGTACCCCACTCTGGCTGGATGTGTTTATTACTGGGACTCCTGAACGGAAGCCTGGCAGAGGCTTATTGTGTCGCGGGCGGGGAGGGAGCCGTCGCTGCTGCGCTCTCGCTGGCGCTCGGGTCCGGCGCTGCTGCTGCTCAGTGGCTCGAGCGGTGGGCCGGATCCGGGGACTCGAGCGGCGCTCCTCGCCCGTGAGTGAAAGGGGTGGTTGTTTGGTTAGGGGATTTGGTCCGTGACGCCACCCAAGGTTTGTGGTGAGGTTGGGGCACCACCGCTGCTGGTGACGGGGATCCCGGGAGCGATGACAGGGAGCAGCTGGGATGTTGTTTCCCCCTCCGTGGATAGGGGTTGGTTGTCCCGGGGCCCGGTAAGGTGTGACGGGAAGGTACGGTTGGTGAGGTGCAGGGTCGAAAACAAACGGCTGGATGGACGGGTCCCGCAGCCGGCTGCTGTGGTTTCTCCCGGACAGTTGGTGGTGGCTGCCTTTCCCTGCACCTTTTGTGTAACTTCGGTCCCGATGGCTTCCCACCGGTAACCCGCTCCCCAGCGTGGATATATGCCAGAGGAGCCCTTTTGCCCGCAGGCTCTGGCCCTGGGAATTCTAGCTGTGGCGGTAGCTGTATTTCCCTATTGCTGTTTGGACGGTTGCCTTCAATTGGTCTTGGCTGTTTGGAAACCCCTGGGTTTCCGGTCACTAACGGATTTGACCTGTTTAACGGCGACTCCAAGCCTGGCCGGGGTCCGCAGGCCCTGCCGGTTTGTGCTGGCTTCACTTCGCTCCCCGGTTCGGTACCGGCGGGCCACCACCCGTCCCCGGTCCTATGGTTCCGCATCGATCTGCCTCTCCTGCAGACGGCCACCACCGTCTGCCAACCTTGCTCTTAGTGCCCGGGCCACGTACCCGGACACGGTCAGTCTGCTGCTCTACTAACACTTCACTCCTCTCACTTTCACCTCTCTAACTGTTCTGACTTCCTTTCCCGCCTCCAGGACTGTGAACTCCTCAGTGGGTGGGGCCAACCGCCTGGCTCCACCCCACCTGGTGTGGACATCAGCCCCTGGAGGGAGGCAACAAGGATTTGTGTCTGACTGATGTACCTATCTCGGGGTGTGGGGTGTGTTGTTGCAGTACCTGTGACGACCTGGCTAGTCCAGGGCGCCACAATTGCACCACTGACTCGCAGCAGAACCGGGATTACAACATTATAAAGCGGACTATCCTGGATTATCATGCTATTATCCCAGACTCATAGGGCACAGTTCCAAGATCTCCCATGCACCACGGGGGGATCGTTTAGGATGTATGCCCATAAGATGTCCCAGGCATGTTGGAGATGGCTGGAAGTGGAAAATGCCGTCACTATGGAAGATGTTATACAGGTATTTCTTATAGAACAATTTCTTTCAAGTGTCCCTCAGAAATACGGTAATGGGTCAGAGAACGCACACTGTGCACCTTGGATAGAGCTGCAGCCCTGGCTGATGAGGCCCTTACTATCCGACCGCAATGGAGGAGGCTTCTGAACAATAAGCCACAGCCTTCTCCTGTGCCATGGCCCTCTCCAGTTATATCTGTCCCTCTAACCAGACTAATGACAACCACGGCTCACAATTCTGGGCCCCAACAGTTCCGACCACAACTTGGGGGAATCACCGAGAGGAGATGTTATGGGTGCGGACAACCTGGATACCTGAAATCCAGTTGTCCCGCAAGGACTCAGAGGGACCCCCATGCACCTCCACCTCATCCGGTGCATTTTATGCATTCCATCCCGCCTGAAGAAGAGGTAAAACCACCTCCACTGGAGTGTACCGCTGACCACTGCACCATAGATGCCCCTGTTGGAGTGTATGGGCTCCAGACTTTGTCACCAGGTTCTCCTACTGCCTTCTCCAGAGTGCACATTGGAAAGAGTATGATGCAGAGGAGATGTTATCGATGTGGGCAGCCTGGGCATTTGCAAGACATTTGCCCTGCTGGTCGATTGAGGAATGACTTTGCACCAAATCAAGTTGACTTGCCTAATGGCTCAGACACTAATTGTGGACCACTTGGGGTTTATGAGGTGCGAGTCAGAGCCCCGAGTTCCTCTGACCATCAAAGTAAGCACTTACAGGAGGTCGTGCTGGATGGACAGAGTGTTATTCGATTTTGTGAGTCTGGGGCATTTCTCACAAAAGCTGATCCCCGAGTAATTCAGACAGAGGTGATACATCATGGACCAGGGATTGTTATTGAATTGGCTGGAGGACAAAAGAGGAATATCCCAAAACGACTGTAGATCTGGACTTTGGCTTTTGGGGACAAGCAATGCGTGACTGGGGTGATGAGCGGCCTCCTGCAGATATTCTCCTAGGAAATGATGTGGGAGATCTACAATGCCGATTTGTGGGTGCAGGAAACACGTTTGAATGCAGGAGGACACAAATTGAAGCTTGTCCTTACAATTTTACTGCTGTACAAGGAACTATTGACAGCATGGACTTAAGTGAGGTGGCCAGAGGTTTGTGTAGACCTCATGGCGCACTCCCTTATTAAGAAAAAGGGAGATGTTGTGATGGTGTGATATTGTGGGTTGTGTATCATTTTGTGTAGGTTCGTATTTTGGTGTGTTGCTCTGGCTATTCTATGTATTACTTGTCCTGTCTGCAGGGTTATAACCCGCTGCAGTGCTTCTGTCCCTAGGTGTGGGGGAGGGGGACCTGGAATCCACCCAAACTCTCTGTTTACCTGGTCGATTATTTAGGCAGGCTGGAAACTTCAGGAGAGAAGCAGGAAGATTCATATTCTGGGGGAGAATCTGTGGCAACAGGCAGCATGGAATAAATGTTCTTTGGATTGTTCAATCATCTTTCGCTCTGTTGATTGTGTGATATTGGAGAAGGACCCCCGTGACAGTCTGAAATATGGTACTTACGGGATCTCAAAAATGATCCAAATCAGGGATCCTGGAAGTTGTCAGATCCTACTACTCTTACCTCTTGGGGACGTAGGAACTGGATCGAGAGAAAGTATCGCCTTTCCTGCTGATGCTGTTCCGATGTCCGGGGTAGACCCCTCGCTTGGCGTTTTGGCGAATGAGATCAAAGAAGAGGAAGTGAAACTGGTAATTGATGTGCTGAAGCCCAAAATGTTGCCAGGTCTGGATGGCTTAACATCCGAGTTTTACAAGACCTTCAAGGACTTCTTAGTCCCCTTATTGACATGGGTGTTTAACAAGTGTCTTTCCTCTGCACCTTGCCGCAGTCAATTAAGAGGTCTGCTTTGATCCTTCTGTCAAAGCGTAAAGACCCATCACACATTGAGAACTGGCAACCCAAAGCACTTTTCAATGTGGATAGGAAAGTTCTGGCAAAAGTGCTTTTTAATAGGCTGGTAATATTTGCACCACGTCTCGTTTCAGAGTCCCACCACTACATTGTTCCAGGTTGTAGCACTTTCAGTGCTGTTCTCAGTGTCCGGGAGTCTATGGAGAAGGGTAGGGCTGGCCTCTGGAAGGGGTATTTTCTGTCCTGTCAGGCCAAGGCTTTTGCCAGGTTGATCACAAGTAGCTCTGGTCCACTTTGTTGAGGTATGGACTGCCAGGGGGGTTTGTGGACTGGCTAAAAATATTGTATGAAGGTAATGAAATTTTCCAACTGGTGAGTGGTTGGGTGACCTTTTGTGTTGAGGTTAGATGTTCACGAGGATTGTCCTCTTAGTCCCCTGCTATACATGTTTGCAATCGATCCCTTTTGTAAGGAGGATAGATTGCAGTATTTGCTTTTTGCTAGAGCTTCTCTGGACAAGGATCTACAGCCTGTTTTTCCAAATGTTATGGGGAAATAGGCTGAACCTAGTCAATGGGAGGTTACATATCGCACATGGAGACTAAGGCTATGTGCGCACGCTGCGTTTTTTTGACGCTGCATTTTTGTGCGTTTTTGGCAGCGAAAAACGCACAAAAACGCACCTGTGTCGAAAAAACGCATCAAAAACCGCATGCGTTTTTACCGCAATTTGGTGCGTTTTTGGCTGCGTTTTGCTGCGTTTTTGATCTCTGTGTTTTGCTGCGTTTTTCCAATGCATTGCATGGGCGGAAAACGCAGAAAAACGCAGGAAAGAATTGACATGTCCATTTTTTTTTTCAAGCTCAAAAACGCAGCTTAAAAAAACAGTTGTGTGCGGACAGCAAAAATGAAAACTCATAGACTTTGCTGGGGAAGCAAAGTCATGCAGTTTTGAGGCCAAAAACGCACCCGAAAAACGCGCAAAAACGCTGCGAAAAACGCACTGTGCGCACATAGCCTAAGGGGTTTAAATATGGTCAACCCTGTGGTGTTCCTAGTGGACACTTTCTTGAAAGCAAACATTGCAAATCTCTGTTAAGAGAGGATTCCTAAGTGAATATTCTCTTGCAGGGGGTGGTTTTGGCCTTTCTTCCAGGCATGGGAGACAGGAGGGTGTGTGAAGGACTTTTGCGCACCCCACAGACATCTTCCATCTAATGTTACCCCGGTTTTGAAGGTGATCCGCCGGTAGGGTTTGGCAGTTTGGGAGATATGGACTCTGTTGAGTAAATTACTTGATGAGAGGATCTTGTTGACATATTTTCAGAAGCCGCTGGTCCTCAGGGACTGCCTAAGTCGGGATCTGGAGGTGGGGTTGAGGTTATTAAATTCAAATCGGATCCCTGCAAAGCTTTAGGACTTGACTTGGCGCTGTGTCCAGGGAAAGCTGTATGTGAGGGACAATTTGAACTACATGAATTCCGAGAACAGGAACTGTACTCAGGAGGGTTGTGCTGACCCACTGGAAAGTATGGCACACTTCCTGCTTCATTGTCCCTTTTAATATAGAGGTCTACATGAGGGTGGGGGATTGCACAAGCTGGCCTCGGCTAATTAGTCTCTCCTATGCCGGATGGGCCTATGGAGAATTTTGGGAGCTTGGTGGCCAGGACCATACCACTTTATTCTTAGTGAACCTAGTGGTTAGGCACTTCACCTGGAATGCAGAGTTTCGACGGGAAGCAAAATCCTCCCAGTAGAAGAGGTCTGTAGTAACATCCTTTGTGACCTGGTAAAGGAGTACGAGTGGCTTGGGGCATCAAGAGCTTCTATTCTTTGTAGGCCTTCACCTTGTCTGTGCTCTAGCTTGGTTGTGCTCCAACTCTTCCTGTTGTAAGATTGGAAACCTGAATGCCATGAGACAACAAAAACCTACATGTGAGAAGACCAAACGCCAAACCTGAGCAAAGTTTTGGAATATGATTTGTTTTCTATTGATTAGTGTTGTTGTTGTTGTTAGATAGGGGTGGGGAGGAGGGGGTGTTTCTTGGAGGAGGTGTAATAAGGACTGGCCTGTCCTGGCCCAAGCCCCTATCTGGAGCAGACTTTGGGGTCTGAGCCAAGCCTGGAGAATTATCCTGAACTTGGTGGCCAGGGCGGATCAGGAGTGGTGTGTTAAGGGTGCTTCACACATAGCGAGCTCGCTGCCGAGATCGCTGCGGAGTCACGCTTTTTGTGACGCAGCAGTGACCTCATTAGCGATCTCGCTGTGTGTGACACTGAGCAGCGATCTGGCCCCTGCTGCGAGATCGCTGCTCGTTACACACAGCCCTGGTTCGTTTTCTTCAAAGGCGCTCTCCCGCTGTGACACACAGATCGCTGTGTGTGACAGCGAGAGAGCGACAAATGAAGCGAGCAGGGAGCAGGAGCCGGCGTCTGGCAGCTGCGGTAAGCTGTAACCAGGGTAAACATGCTGCCAGCGCCGGCTCCTGCTCTCTGCACATGTAGCTGCATTACACATCGGGTTAATTAACCCGATGTGTACTGTAGCTAGGAGAGCAAGGAGCCAGCGCTAAGCAGTGTGCGCGGCTCCCTGCTCTCTGCACATGTAGCTGCATTACACATCGGGTTAATTAACCCGATGTGTACTGTAGCTAGGAGAGCAAGGAGCCAGCGCTCAGTGTGCGTGGCTCCCTGCTCCCTGCACACACAGCTAAGCGGTGTGCGCTGGTAACTAATGTAAACATCGGGTAACCATACCCGATGTTTACCTTAGTTACCAGTCTCCGCAGCTTCCAGACGGCGGCTCCGTGCAAGCGCAGCGTCGTTTGCACGTCGCTGCTGGCTGGGGGCTGGTCACTGGTCGCTGGTGAGATCTGCCTGTTTGACAGTGTTAAAAAATATACTCTTAAATATATTTTTCTTCAAATACGTAAAGGCGCATGAATGAAAAGACCTCAAAAATGTAAAAATAAATGTATTTTATCTATTTAAAAATGGTTGCCAGGGTTCAGTTACAGAAAGGAAAAATAATATACTTTGATAGCCTACGCAAAGAGTTCATTTAGTCCATAATGATCAATGGGAAGTCTTTACCCATCTTTCTTTGGGTCCTGAACGGCAATGCAGGGGATGTCATCTCTTAGCGTGTCTTCATCTTTGCAGCCTCGAGTCTTCTCACAGCAGGCAATGTGGGGAGCGACCAGTAGCCCCCTCCATCGTGCATAATATACCAGCTGTTCAGACCATATAGGGCATTCTAGTGTAACACAGTTGAATATAGTTCCATATTACGTAACCTTCTGGAAACTTCGGAAAGCTTCGGGAAGGATTTAAATATATCCCTCCATGCTCATCACTCAAGTATATTCAATATGGGCATATTTATCCCTTATAAACTTTATTAATAACCTATGCCCTCCAACATAAACAGAACTATGAACGTATATGTCTTACTATGAAATATTTGATAACTAGATGTATTAATTTTAATCATTTTACAATTCCCCCTTGAAGTGGGTGGAGCAACCCCGAAAATTAATTAATACATCAATAAAATAACAAATCTTCTTTCCTTATTTGGCAATAACGGATTAATATCAATAATAATGATGAAGAATAATTAATTTGCATTATTCATGTAAGTTCAATAATATAATAATGTGGATTCATGTTATGACAGGCTGTGACTGATCAATCATATAAAAATGTATAAAACTATACTTCGCTAGACCTAAAAAGAAATGCAAAAAACCAAATCCGGTCACCATATGATATCCTCTGAGTTGATGTCTTCTTATCTCCGATGTAATCCGGCATAAACACAGTCTCTTAGAAATAAATCCTTTGATAAAAATGAATGGTTACCAATTTAATACAGTCCCGTATTGCGTTTATCATCGTTAGATCAAAGTCCATAAACTTTATTCTTTATTACAAAGTCCATAGCCAATGTTGATAAACCACAGTTCATGAATGTAGAAGAATAGCAAACGTCTTTGATGTCTGTGCAGTGCAATTTACATTAGTCACCTTTTATCCTTCATGCTGCCTGTTGTCAAATCCTTTTGGACAGATGTTAAGACGTTCTTGGTCAGCACGACAGGGGTTAACTTTAACACGTCATTGCTCTTCTTAGTAACTTTAGGGAGGTCTTAATGCACAGACCATGTGTCATTGTCCATCCTTGAACCAAAAGATATTACGTTTCTGAGGTGCAAGCACGGTAAGTGTATTTTGTATGTTACACAGTCTTATTTGAGATGTTACCTTTTGGACCTTTTTGCAGAATCCCTTTTAACTTTAGGAAAAATATAAAGTCGTTTTATCTTTTGTAATCTTGATTGAAGATTTCACTCCCTAATCTAAATACCAAATATGGCAATAACTATCACTAATAAATGTCACAGCGTATCATAACTCTAATACTATAATACCATGTCATTATTATTATCGTAAAAGTATTAATATAATTGATACTCAGAATGATAAAATACTGTATAATGGTATAGACGATAGTATTTTCTTGTAATGACCTTTTTTATCATTGGTGTATTACCCTTCCAAACCCATAGGTGGCAATGTGTTGAATGTAACCAAAATATAATATAAAGTATGAAATAATATAATGTGTACCTATAACATGTATCATATTATAAATATGAAAGGCAACAATGTGGCTTTTAGTTAGATCATTTGTAAATTATAAATCAAAGCAAATAACCTTTTAGAAAAGACTGGATGATACCATCAAAACACAATAATACCCATTATAAATTATTATTGATTAAAAATATAATATATATTATTTGTAAATATAGGAAGGTAAACCTAGATGTACCTTGATCTTCCATCTTTATTACTCTAATTTAATTTATTTGATTTGCCTATTATTTATTAAATAACCTACTATAAAGAAATGTGTAACCATAAGTAATATTTCATCCTTAATGTGTTAACATACTAATATAAAAATAATGTGTTACTAGGAAATAAACAATTGTATATATATTGATGAAGGAAGTATCTTTTCTTCCAAAAAATGGAACTTTTCCCTTTTAATATGATTCATATTTAATAAAGTAATATTCTTATATTAGATATTACTGAACTAAATATTGAAGTGTCTTCTCAATTGAGATATTTAAAATCTGAAGAAAAATAAAAATTGTATAATTTAAGATTTTGATTAAAAATGTGAATATTAAATAATAATTAATATAAAAAATAGGAATAAAAGGAAAAATGAAAATCGGAATAAAAATAAAAAATTGAAATAAAAAATAATACATAGGATTACCATACCTATCAGTAACCTATAAAAAATAATTAAGTCATGTAACCTTGCAAATAATACACTTCTCTTAGTATATAAATGCATTATGATATACTTCAAATATATTTTTTTACTCCCAATTCTTCCTTTGTACTTGAAATATTAATTATTAAAGTATCCTGTAAACACATATATTTATCAAATATAAACGTGTGTGATTGAGACCAAACCTCTCCCTTTCAATATCATGAAATATGATATTATAAAAATTAATATGTTTAGATTAAATTAAATTAAAATTTGTGTTGCATATCTTCAAGACCATATTTTAAATATCACTTCCATATTTGAAAAGAAAAATGATTTTCAATCTATGTACCAATAAAAGAAGTGACTAACACAAAAGATATAAGAAAATCAAAACGTTATAACCTTATTCTAGAATGTAACTCTTCAGAATAAACCCTTAATAAAAAATCCTAATATCTCTATACTAAAGAAATGTCTAAGAATAAGATATATATATATCCGGTATAAATTCCTTCATTTTTATACTTATGTACTATAACTTATTATCTAATATTATACATACATATTATAACCTCGAAGTTAAAATAAAAATTCACCCTTTTTTTTTTTTTTTTCCTGGATCCAAAATACTCAACATTGACATTTGCAGCTGCTCAGACAATCAATCATTCATAGACACATCTATGCACACAAGACTGTCATATTTTTTTCCAACATACACTTCTACATAGAAACTGACAAACACATATCCTTTTATTTTCAATATTCTATGCGCATTTCAAAAATTATGTTACTAATTTGAAGTACTTCTCGAAAAAAAACAAATTCCAATGTATTACACACTGTACATATGACCATGGAACAAACATTTATTTTTAGCTTTAGTACCAAGTCATGCTCTGGTTACATGCAAGGAACACCATTCCAAAACAGCAAGCAGTTTTACTACACTTCCAAAGCTCAGATTACATTTCTAATAACTCTAAAGGAGATATATATATATTCATAAAAAAACGTTCAAGTATACTTATCTGACCATTGGTACCTGAGAAAATAATAATTATTATCAATCATGCTTTCGCGAATTAACTTTACACAAGAAAATATATGTTACCTGATTAAGGACAAGAACATATGTAAAAATAAAAAGTTAATACTTCATCAATCTGTTTTACTGATAAATTCTGAGGGAAATAAAAGAATAAAATTATTATCATATTTATGATAAAAATGAAACACTTGAAATCCGTTACTTTCTCTTATTATTTTATTTTAAATATTATTATTCATATACAGAGATCAAATTATTAATTTATAACATTAAACTATCATTTTACTAAATGAAAATATGACCTTGATTTACTATCACTACCTTTAATATATATATACATATATATATATATATATATATATATATATATATATATATATATATATATATATATATATATATGCATAGATTCACTGTATATGAATAAACATATTTATCAAACAATAAAATTAATTTACCCAGAAATCCACTTTATTTAACTGAAAACCATACCTAATTTTTTCTTCAAAGATTCGCTTTATTAAATTCACTTTGAACTTATAGGAATCTCGGAACTTATGTAATTCAAGGTTTTCTGTTATACGAGAGAGAATGTCTCTCTCTGAAATACCACCCAGCTGTTGGTGGCTATCAAATCCTAACCCAGGGAGAGGATCTCCACAAGACACCTGTTTCTGGTTTTCAAAGCTTTTACTCATCATTTGTCTGGGATCCTCAATCCCAGTGACTAATCCCTCCACTGGAGACAAGGGTTTTTCCTGTGATAAAAGATTTTTAGACGATAGAAATTGGGATGGATTGTATGGTTTGTAACACGTATGCAACCTCCTACGAATCTCATACACCCTATCACAGAAATATCTGGATCTGGGAGACACTGTTGGTTTTTCAGAATTAATTAATTTCTGTTTTGATTGACTTTGGCGACTTCTAACAAAATCGATAAATGTCGTACATTCGAATAGGGACTTTTTCTTTAATGCCACCGCACAGGCGGCATTGTCAAGGAAATTAAATTTCTTGATGAATAAACGTATCATTCCATCCAATCTCACATTGGGAATAACCGCCCTATACAAACGTTCAAAAACGGACATAAATGAGAACGTACTCTCATTCTGTTCAATTTGTAATTCCTTCAACATCTCATAGTTTGGATCAGATTCATTCCTTGTACAGAAGATGAGATTTTTCAGCCTTATGATATCATTATCATTTGAAAAATCAAATGTCTCATTGTCAGAAAACTTTTTTAAAGCCAATTGTCTAAAGAAATGCTGAGGTAACCACATACGGAATAACTGATTCGTCTCACTATTGGTTAAATTTAACTTCTCAATGGAACTTTCAAATATCTCTGAATTTCTGCAAACATGTATTTTAGGATTATATGCGGGAATTAATTTGCATATGTCCAATAAATTTTTTCTAAGTTTAATCCCTAACTTAGCCTGTTCTATTTTTAGAAACTGATCGTCGCCATTTTCTCTCTCCACGTGTCTTTTCTGCACGTGTCCCACTCTGGCTCCTCCCCCTTCTGGCTTCACTACGTCATTTCCTGCTTCTTTCCCAGTGTCCTGAAAATGACCTTGATTACGTAGCACATGTCTGCCGCCATTATCAAGATTCTGATTTGCAAAATTACAGCCAACATTACAGTCAGAATTCACAATATCACTGACTGACATTCCAGGTTCTAAGCAGTCTTTGGATTTCTCTGTCACTGACTTTCCTGACAATTCAGGTTGTCTATTTCCACCATTTTTACACTTTTCTACGATTAACTTGTGAAAATCATAGACTAAATGACAGACATTTCTGATTTTCTGTTTCTCTCTATTAAAAGACCTTACACATTCTATACGTGAATTCTCAAGTTCACACTCCTCATAAAAGCGTAACCAAAGCTCCTCTACATTAGAAATATCTGAATACGTGAACTGAAGTTTACTTTGCTTAACATATGAAGAGATAAAATCCATTTTCTTACCTGAAATAATCAGATGAACTGATGGATGATCCTGTAAGACTTGATTCACCTTATTCAACACGTCCAATACTTCTTATGGACTGACTTTATCTTTCTTGCTCAAAAATACGTCAAAAGTTAACTTCTGTGGCTTTACAAAGTCTTTAAAGTTCATTTAAACAAAAAAAAACATTCATGCTACTTGACTTATACGTATTTCCTAGGTTCTGCGTGATTTTTATAAATTGTCGATTCCTGATCCTTTGCAGGAGATACTTAAAATACTTATGACTTTGATAACTTCGACCCCCCTTATGCAAAGTGAAGGAACAACAAAAAAATGTAAAAAAAATCACGAATAGCTGACTCGCCAAAATGTTAAAAAATATACTCTTAAATATATTTTTCTTCAAATACGTAAAGGCGCATGAATGAAAAGACCTCAAAAATGTAAAAATAAATGTATTTTATCTATTTAAAAATGGTTGCCAGGGTTCAGTTACAGAAAGGAAAAATAATATACTTTGATAGCCTACGCAAAGAGTTCATTTAGTCCATAATGATCAATGGGAAGTCTTTACCCATCTTTCTTTGGGTCCTGAACGGCAATGCAGGGGATGTCATCTCTTAGCGTGTCTTCATCTTTGCAGCCTCGAGTCTTCTCACAGCAGACAATGTGGGGAGCGACCAGTAGCCCCCTCCATCGTGCATAATATACCAGCTGTTCAGACCATATAGGGCATTCTAGTGTAACACAGTTGAATATAGTTCCATATTACGTAACCTTCTGGAAACTTCGGAAAGCTTCGGGAAGGATTTAAATATATCCCTCCATGCTCATCACTCAAGTATATTCAATATGGGCATATTTATCCCTTATAAACTTTATTAATAACCTATGCCCTCCAACATAAACAGAACTATGAACGTATATGTCTTACTATGAAATATTTGATAACTAGATGTATTAATTTTAATCATTTTACAGACAGCTCACCAGCGACCATGTAGCGATGCAGCAGCGATCCTGACCAGGTCAGATCGCTGGTCGGATCGCTGCTGCATCGCTATGTGTGAAGGTACCCTTAGTTTAGTTTAAGTTAGTTTAGAGTTGCTGTGTCCTGCTATGCTATAAAAAAAATTCTGTGATATATTTGTGTGATGCTATTTATGTAATGTTTTTGGTTGTTTTTTGTACATACGTTTCATATTTATGTTATGGTATATATGTTTTATATTTTGGACTATGAATATAATGCAAATAATAATGTTGGGGGTGTCTGAGGTTTTGAGCAGCAGTGGAACCAGGTTAAATGGTTAGTAGCTGTAATACCCTGCCAGGTAGGGTTTATGTTATGGTTTTGTTTTATTGCTGTATTTTGTTTGCGTTTTGTATATAGTTTTTAATGTTTTTTTACTTTTCTAATAAAATAGAGTTCCAGCTCCTCTACTTCATTGACATTGACCCATTTCTTCTCCAATCTCGCCGTATGCTTCGGGTCGTTCTCCTGCTGGAACACTATGTCGTCCTTTTCATACCCATAGTACTCAAGTGGATGAAGTAACTCGTCTTGTAGGATCCTCACATATAGCTGAGCATTGAGACCACCATCCAACATGGTTAAGTATCCAACGCATTTTGTCGCGGGCGGGGAGGGAGCCGTCGCTGCTGCGCTCTTGCTGGCGCTCGGGTCCGGCGCTGCTGCAGCCTGCTGCTTGCTGCTCGCTGCTCGGTGGCTCGAGCGGTGGGCCGGATCCGGGGACTCGAGCGGCGCTCCTCGCCCGTGAGTGAAAGGGGATAGTTTTTGGGGTTTGGGAAGTCGGTCCGTGACGCCACCCACGGTTTGTGGTGAGGTTGGGACACCACCGCTGCTCTGGACGGGGATCCCGGGAGCGATGACAGGGAGCAGCCGAGATGTTTCTCTCCCCTCCGTGGGTAGGGGGATTTGGGTGGTCCCGGGGCCCGGTGAGGTGACTGTAATGTGAATGGCAGGGTTTGGTGAGGTGCAGGGTCGTGGGTGCAACGCGGTGCCAGACGGTACAGTGGTACTCACTCAGCCAATAACGTACACGGAGTCTCTGGTAAAACAAATGGCTGGATAGACGGGTCCCGCAGCCGGCTGCAGTGGTCACTCCCGGTAGGTTGGCGGTGGCTGCCTTTCCCTGCACCTGTAGTGTGTTTTCGGCCCCGATGGCTTCCCACCGGTAACCCACTCCCCAGCTTTGATAGGCGCCGGAGGAGCTCCTTTTGCCCGCAGGCTCTGGCCCTGGGAATTGTAGCCTTGGTGGTGACTGTATTTCCCTTCACAGTTTGGACGGTTGCCTTCAATCGGGTCTTTGCTGCTGGGAAACCCCGGAGGTTCCCGTCGCTAACGGGTTTGACCGGTTGAACGGTGACTCCAAGCCTGGTCGAGGTCCGTAGGCCCTGCCGAATGGTGCTGGGTTCTCTTCGCTCCCCGGTTCGGTACCGGCGGGCCACCGCCCGACCCCAGTCCTACGGTTCCGCGTCGATCGGCCTCTCCTGCAGACGGCCACCACCGTCTGCCAACCTTGCTGTATGTGCCCGGGCCACGTACCCGGACACGGTCAGACTGCTCCTCACTTGCCACTTCACTCCTGCTCCTTCACTCTCCCTAACTCATCCCTACTCTGCCCGAGCCTCTCTGCTTCCTTTTCCGCCTCCAGGACTGTGAACTCCTCAGTGGGTGGGGGCTAACAACCTGGCTCCACCCCACCTGGGGTGGACATCAGCCCCTGGAGGGAGGCGACAAGGATTTATGTGTGACTGATGTGCCTAACCGGGGTGTGGGGTGTGTTGTTGCAGTATCTGTGAAGACCTGGCTTGTCCAGGGCGCCACAATTTCGCTGTGAAACCCCCCATATTATCCGTCTTCCTCCACTGAACTGGACAGTTCCTTCAATTTCTCGATCCATTCGCCCCTTTTTCCTGTTTCCTGCAGAACCAGAACTGATAGACCTTGTGATGAGGGACTAGTTGACTCTGGTATTTTGCCTGGACGTCAGCTCTTGGCTTGTGAATGGACAACGGACTTAATTTCTTATTCCTCCACCTAGCATGGCCGCACATGATGCTCTGCTGCCCCTGCAGCGGTCGAACCGTTCGGATCTGGGGTCTGCTGTGGCTCGAGGGTCTCCGGACCCGGGGGCTTATGGCCACTTCAAAAGAAAAGGGGGGTATTTACAGGGGATAATAGTTTGTGACGCCACCCGTGGTTCGCGGTAAGGAGAGTACCGCCGCTGCCGATGAAAGTACCCGGGGCAGATAGAGTGGGGGCAGCCAGATGACGTTTCCCTCCACGAGTAGGGGATACCCCAGGACTCTGGATGGTGGGAGCAGAGTGCGGATTGGAAGCAGGGGAGGACCATGTACTCACTCAGGCAGTGTTTGTGATGATGCGGACGCAAAGAAGACTGACAACAAGGTGAACCAAGTCTCTGGGTGCCGCTGCCCTCTTGGGGGAGCTCGTCCGGGTATCCATCCCTTATAGTACTGCTGGGTGGTCCGGAGCCTGCCATGGGCGTACCCAGCAAGGGGCAGGGGGGGGCATCTTCCCCCCCAGAAGCAGGGGATCACAGCTATTATGACCTGTCTCTGTCAGGTAGCAGGAGTGTCAAGCAGCGCAGGTGGTGAGGAGAGGACAGGGCGGCATGGTGCATCGGCACCCGCCACCCACTAGTACCGCAGGACAGGCTGAACGCTGCTCCCGCAGCCGCTCCTAGTAGGAGCTGTAAAATCCCATCCTCAGTGCCTGCCGGCCGCTCTGCACTGCAAATCTGCACAGCGGGGACTGGACAGGAGTGATGACATTGACATCATCACTCTGCGCCCCGTTGTGTGGAGTCCTGCAGTGCAGAGCGGCCGGCACAGTCACAAGCTGGGGAGATGCTGGGAGGCTGAGCTGCTGCCACAATTAAAAAATATGTAAATATTAAATCAGACCAGACAGTCTGGGGGTCTGCTGTCGTATATGATGGGGGGGATGAATATGGAAGTCCTATTTGGAACCCATTGTGAACGTTCTACAAGGTAAAAATATGGATTTGATTATGGTGAGGAAACATTGCCCAAATCCTCGACGTCATAAAGAAGGATCGGCAAGAAATTGAGCATATTTCTGACAAATTACTTAAAAAATCACTTGATATCGCGAAGAAAGTTGGGGTTGAGTTATCAGTAAAACGAATCGCTCAAATGCACAGAAGTAATGCACCATCTGAGACTGCGAGTGAATGCTGGAGACGGGCGCGGAGCATCCCTGATCTTCCCCTAACTTTATCTTTGCATGTTAGATTCTCAGACGAAAATACACCTGCTTTTCCTTATCTTCATCCTTCATACATGTTAAAAATGGCTTCAAAAGATTTGGAAAAAAATGCAAACTCTTTCATGGAGTTTTATGGGTCGGGGGATATCTCTGCAGAATTAGATTTGTGGTATAATTTGTGGACAAAGAAAGATTTAGCAGGAGACAAATTATAGGACATTGAAGTGGCTGCACGTTTGGAGGAGGCTAATATTTTTTTCCCTGCAACAAGGCACACTCTTCATTTTAAGTGCTTTCCCGTCCACCACAGCTACTGTTGAACGATCTTTTAGTACCCTTCGAAGGATAAAGACCTGGCTCAGAAGCAGGGTCGGACTGTGGTGTCTGGGGCCCACCAGGGGAGATAACTCTAGGGGCCCACCCTACAGCTACATGCAAATATCTATTAGCTGCTATGCCCGTTATAGTTTAGCGCTGTCTGTATAGCACAGGTGGCTCCTGCACATCTCCTGTGCACACACAATAACTAATGTACAATTACAGTAGTTTGCAGTAAGAGGGGTCTTTAGTGACAAGTTATCACCAATCCACAGGATGCACAGGTTTGGTAGGTGATAACTTATTGATCAGTGGAACTAGACCAGTGGAAACCGCACCGATCAGAAGAATGAGGACCTTTTATCCCTGACAGGGCACTTATATGCCCATTATACAATGCAGTGGCAAGTGGAATTTGTGACCGCAGCTCTAGTCATCCTCTGTGGGGTGGGGTGTGTGACCACAGCTTCATTCATCCTCTGTGGGGTGGGGGGTGTGACCGCAGCTCCAGTCATCCTCTGTGGGCTGTGGTGTGTTACCGCAGCTCCATTCATCCTCTGTGGGCTGGGGTGTGTGGCCGCAGCTCCATTCATCCTCTGTGGGGTGGGGTGTGTGGCTGCAGCTCCATTCATCCTCTGTGGGGTGGGATGTGTGGCCGCAGCTCCATTCATCCTCTGTGGGGTGGGATGTGTGGCCGCAGCTCCATTCAACCTCTGTGGGCTGTGGTGTGTTACCGCAGCTCCATTCATCCTCTGTGGGCTGGGGTGTGTGGCCACAGCTCCATTCATCCTCTGTGGGGTGGGGTGTGTGGCTGCAGCTCCATTCATCCTCTGTGGGGTGGGATGTGTGGCCGCAGCTCCATTCATCCTCTGTGGGGTGGGATGTGTGGCCGCAGCTCCATTCATCCTCTGTGGGGTGGGTTGTGTGGCCGCAGCTCCATTCATCCTCTGTGGGGTGGGATGTGTGGCCGCAGCTCCATTCAACCTCTGTGGGCTGTGGTGTGTTACCGCGCAGCTCTATTCATCCTCTGTGGGCTGGGATGTGTGGCCGCAGCTCCATTCAACCTCTGTGGGCTGTGGTGTGTTACCGCGCAGCTCTATTCATCCTCTGTGGGCTGGGATGTGTGGCCGCAGCTCCATTCAACCTCTGTGGGCTGTGGTGTGTTACCGCGCAGCTCTATTCATCCTCTGTGGGCTGGGGTGTGTGGCCGCAGCTCCATTCATCCTCTGTGGGGTGGGGTGTGTGGCCGCAGCTCCATTCATCCTCTGTGGGGTGGGGTGTGTGGCTGCAGCTCCATTCATCCTCTGTGGGGTGGGATGTGTGGCCGCAGCTCCATTCATCCTCTGTGGGGTGGGATGTGTGGCCGCAGCTCCATTCAACCTCTGTGGGCTGTGGTGTGTTACCGCAGCTCCATTCATCCTCTGTGGGCTGGGGTGTGTGGCCGCAGTTCCATTCATCCTCTGTGGGGTGGGGTGTGTGGCCGCAGCTCCATTCATCCTCTGTGGGGTGGGGTGTGTGGCCACAGCTCCATTCATCCTCTGTGGGGTGGGGTGTGTGACCGCAACTCCATTCATCCTCTGTGGGGTGGGGTGTGTGGCCGCAGCTCCATTCATCCTCTGTGGGGTGCGATGTGTGACCGCAACTCCATTCATCCTCTGTGGGGTGGAGTGTGTGGCCGCAGCTCCATTCATCCTTTGTGGGCTGGGGTGTGTGGCCGCAGCTCCATTCATCCTCTGTGGGCTGGGGTGTGTGGCCACAGCTCCATTCATCCTCTGTGGGCTAGGGTGTGTGGCCGCAGCTCCATTCATCCTCTGTGGGGTGGGATGTGTGGCCGCAGCTCCATTCATCCTCTGTGGGGTGGGGTGTGTGGCCGCAGCTCCATTCATCCTCTGTGGGGTGTGTGGCTGCAGCTCCATTCATCCTCTGTGGGGTGGGATGTGTGGCCGCAGCTCCATTCATCCTCTGTGGGGTGGGATGTGTGGCCGCAGCTCCATTCAACCTCTGTGGGCTGTGGTGTGTTACCGCAGCTCCATTCATCTTCTGTGGGCTGGGGTGTGTGGCCGCAGCTCCATTCATCCTCTGTGGGGTGGGGTGTGTGGCCGCAGCTCCATTCATCCTCTGTGGGGTGGGGTGTGTGGCCGCAGCTCCATTCATCCTCTGTGGGCTAGGGTGTGTGGCCGCAGCTCCATTCATCCTCTGTGGGGTGAGGTGTGTGGCCGCAGCTCCATTCATCCTCTGTGGGGTGGGATGTGTGGCCGCAGCTCCATTCATCCTCTGTGGGCTAGGGTGTGTGGCCGCAGCTCCATTCATCCTCTGTGGGGTGCGATGTGTGACCGCAGCTCCATTCATTCTCTGTGGGGTGGAGTGTGTGGCCGCAGCTCCATTCATCCTCTGTGGGCTGGGGTGTGTGGCCGCAGCTCTATTCATCCTCTGTGGGCTGGGGTGTGTGGCCGCAGCTCCATTCATCCTCTGTGGGCTAGGGTGTGTGGCCGCAGCTCCATTCATCCTCTGTGGGCTAGGGTATGTGGCCGCAGCTCCATTCATCCTCTGTGGGGTGGGGTGTGTGGCCGCAGCTCCATTCATCCTCTGTGGGCTAGGGTGTGTGGCTGCAACTCCATTCATCCTCTGTGGGGTGTGTGACCGCAGCTCCATTCATCCTCTGTGGGGTGGGGTGTGTGGCCGCAGCTCCATTCATCCTCTGTGGGGTGGGATGTGTGGCCGCAGCTCCATTCATCCTCTGTGGGCTAGGGTGTGTGGCCGCAGCTCCATTCATCCTTTGTGGGGTGCGATGTGTGACCGCAGCTCCATTCATCCTCTGTGGGGTGGAGTGTGTGGCCGCAGCTCCATTCATCCTCTGTGGGCTGGGGTGTGTGGCCGCAGCTCTATTCATCCTCTGTGGGCTGGGGTGTGTGGCCGCAGCTCCATTCATCCTCTGTGGGCTAGGGTGTGTGGCCGCAGCTCCATTCATCCTCTGTGGGCTAGGGTGTGTGGCCGCAGCTCCATTCATCCTCTGTGGGGTGGGGTGTGTGACCGCAGCTCCATTCATCCTCTGTGGGGTGGAGTGTGTGGCCGCAGCTCCATTCATCCTCTGTGGGGTGGAGTGTGTGGCCGCAGCTCCATTCATCCTCTGTGGGGTGGGATGTGTGGCCGCAGCTCCATTCATCCTCTGTGGGGTGGGATGTGTGGCCGCAGCTCCATTCAACCTCTGTGGGCTGGGGTGTGTTACCGCAGCTCCATTCATCCTTTGTGGGCTGGGGTGTGTGGCCGCAGCTCAATTCATCCTCTGTGGGCTGGGGTGTGTGGCCGCAGCTCCATTCATCCTCTGTGGGGTGGGGTGTGTGGCCGCAGCTCCATTCATCCTCTGTGGGGTGGGGTGTGTGGCCGCAGCTCCATTCATCCTCTGTGGGGTGCAATGTGTGACCGCAACTCTATTCGTCCTCTGGGGGGTGGGGTGTGTGGCCGCAGCTCCATTCATCCTCTGTGGGGTGCGATGTGTGACCGCAACTCCATTCATCCTCTGTGGGGTGGAGTGTGTGGCCGCAGCTCCATTGATCCTTTGTGGGCTGGGGTGTGTGGCCGCAGCTCCATTCATCCTCTGTGGGCTGGGGTGTGTGGCCGCAGCTCCATTCATCTTCTGTGGGCTAGGGTGTGTGGCCGCAGCTCCATTCATCCTCTGTGGGGTGGGGTGTGTGGCCGCAGCTCCATTCATCCTCTGTGGGGTGGGGTGTGTGGCCGCAGCTCCATTCATCCTCTGTCGGGTGGGATGTGTGGCCCCAGCTCCATTCATCCTCTGTGGGCTAGGGTGTGTGGCCGCAGCTCCATTCATCCTCTGTGGGGTGCGATGTGTGACCGCAGCTCCATTCATCCTCTGTGGGGTGGAGTGTGTGGCCGCAGCTCCATTCATCCTCTGTGGGCTGGGGTGTGTGGCCGCAGCTCTATTCATCCTCTGTGGGCTGGGGTGTGTGGCCGCAGCTCCATTCATCCTCTGTGGGCTAGGGTGTGTGGCCGCAGCTCCATTCATCCTCTGTGGGCTAGGGTGTGTGGCCGCAGCTCCATTCATCCTCTGTGGGCTAGGGTGTGTGGCCGCAGCTCCATTCATCCTCTGTGGGGTGGGGTGTGTGGCTGCAGCTCCATTCATCCTCTGTGGGGTTGGGTGTCTGGCTGCAACTCCATTCATCCTCTGTGGGGTGGGGTGTGTGACCGCAGCTCCATTCATCCTCTGTGGGGTGGGGTGTGTGACCGCAGCTCCATTCATCCTCTGTGGAGCAGTCAGATAAAAACAAGCGCAGCGCTCGCAGCCACTGAGGGAATGAATGGGTCAGGGGTCGAGTCGGACACGAGCTCCAGTGTAATGGGGGATAAAAGTTGCACATTTTGCCGATCAGTTCGGGTCCCAGCAATCAGACCCCCCTGATGAATAAGTTATCACATGCTTAGGCCACGTTCACACATTCAGTATTTGTTCAGTATTTTACATCAGTATTTGTAGCCATAATCAAGAGTGGGTGAAAAATGCAGAAGCAGTGCCCGTCTTTCTATTATACTTTTCCTCTCATTTTACTGATTTTACAATTCCTGGTTTTGGCTTCAAATACTGAGGTAAAAAAACTCCCCAAATACTGTGTGCACGTGGCCTTAGAAGAGGGGATTACTTCTTTTCACTGGAGAACCTCTGTAAGTGCATATTTGCTGCAGTGCAATAGTCACAGGACAGCGAGGGGTTAAACATTCAAATATTTAAACTATTGAAAATAAAGAATCTTCCCCATATTGATATCAGAGAGAAAAAGTGACCTCCAGACATAGCCCAATGCATTATACCAAGACCAATAATATCACATACAAGGGGAAAATACCGCCACACCGTGACCAGACCACATATTACCAATACATAGTGATCAAACACAACCAGATACAAGAGCGTAATACCGCCACACCATAATTAGACTACATAGTAAACAAATATTACCACAAATAAGGGAGAAATACCACAACACTATGACCAGACTACCAAATAATAATACTACATACAAGAGACAAATACCACCAAACCATGACAAGACCACATATTACTACTACACAGTGACAATGACTACTACAAGAAATGATCATGAATAAAAACCACAATACTAATAACATTAATATTACCATCAGTGCCATTATACACAGGAGCTCTGTATATAGTGTCAGTGTACAGCTAATACAGTGATCACAGATGACTTTATAAACAGGAGATCTGTATATAGGTAATACAGTGATCACCAGTGACATACACAGGAGCTCTGTATATAGTGTACAGTGTGTGTGTGTGTACATGTAACACACTGACTTACCAGTGACGTCTCTAGCTGTGGTGATTCATCTTCGCTTTTCCTCTTCATCCGGCGCTGTCCGCCATCACTTCTTCCTGCCAGAACATGCCTCTGCAGAAAATAACAGTCACCCATAGCCGATCACTCCCAGGGCACGTTCCACACTGTTTCCCCAATTTCTACACTACATCAGAATTTTGTTCCCCCATTGGAGACAGTATCCTCAAAATGAACCTATATTTCATCAGTAATAATGTCCCCTAATTTGCCCCTACAGTAATTATACCCCACGTGCCACCATAAACCAATAATGTATGTCCCTCATCCTGGCCCCTTTTATTTAATAATATCTGGGGAAACAAGTGGAATCAGAAGGGTTGTTAATTACTTCCTGCACAAAATATCCCCCCACACTGCTCCTCTCCAAAATAGCCCCACAAAGTGCCCCTTTCCATAATGTACCCCCAAAACGTGCCCTTTCTGCATAAATTCCCCCGCTCCTCAGTATACTATGCTGCCTGTCACAATTCCCTTCATAATTGCCTCATATTGATCCTCATTTCCCCATAAAGTCCCCATTGACCCCATAATGTCACTTGTAAAGTAATACCGCTCCTCCCCCACCTCAAATTACCGTATATACTCGAGTATAAGCCGACCCGAGTATAAACCGAGGCCCCTAATATAACCACAAAAAACTGAAAACCTATTGGCTCAAGTATAAGCCTAGGGTGGGAAATGCAGCAGCTACTGGTAAATTTCAAAATTAAAAATAGACCCCAATAAAATGTAATGTGCCCCCTTGTAGTAATGTGCCCATCCTTGTGCCGTGTAGCAACGGGCCCCCCATCCTTGTGCAGTGTAGCAATGGGCCCCCCATCCCTGTGCAGTGTAGCAACGGGCCCCCCATCCTTGTGCCGTGTAGCAACGGGCCCCCCATCCTTGTGCCGTGTACCAAGGGCCCCCTATTCTTGTGCCGTGTACCAACGGGCCCCCCATCCTTGTACAGTGTAGCAACGGGCCCCCCATCCTTGTGCAGTGTAGCAACGGGCCCCCCTATCCTTGTGCCGAGTAGCAACGGGCTCCCCATCCTTGTGCCGTGTAGCAACGGGCCCCCCATCCTTGTGCAGTGTAGCAACGGGCCCCCCATCCTTTTGCAGTGTAGCAACGGGCCCCCTATCCCTGTGCAGTGTAGCAACGGGCCCCCCATCCTTTTGCAGTGTAGCAACGGGCCCCCTATCCCTGTGCAGTGTAGCAACGGGCCCCCCTATCCTTGTGCCGAGTAGCAACGGGCTCCCCATCCTTGTGCCGTGTAGCAACGGGCCCCCCATCCTTGTACAGTGTAGCAACGGGCCCCCCATCCTTGTGCAGTGTAGCAACGGGCCCCCCTATCCTTGTGCCGAGTAGCAACGGGCTCCCCATCCTTGTGCCGTGTAGCAACGGGCCCCCCATCCTTGTGCAGTGTAGCAACGGGCCCCCCATCCTTTTGCAGTGTAGCAACGGGCCCCCTATCCCTGTGCAGTGTAGCAATGGGCCCCCCATCCCTGTGCAGTGTAGCAACGGGCCCCCCATCCTTGTGCCGTGTAGCAACGGGCCCCCCATCCTTGTGCCGTGTACAAATGGGCCCCCTATTCTTGTGCCATGTACCAACGGGCCCCCCATCCTTGTACAGTGTAGCAACGGGCCCCCCATCCTTGTGCAGTGTAGCAACGGGCCCCCCTATCCTTTTGCCGAGTAGCAACGGGCTCCCCATCCTTGTGCCGTGTAGCAACGGGCCCCCCATCCTTGTGCAGTGTAGTAACGGGCCCCCCATCCTTGTGCAGTGTAGCAACGGGCCCCCCATCCCTGTGCAGTGTAGCAACGGGCCCCCCATCCTTGTGCCGTGTAGCAACGGGCCCCCCATCCTTGTGCCGTGTACCAATGGGCCCCCCATTCTTGTACAGTGTAGCAATGGGCCCCCCATCCTTGTACAGTGTAGCAACGGGCCCCCCATCCTTGTGCAGTGTAGCAACGGGCCCCCCCTATCCTTGTGCCGTGTAGCAACGGGCCCCCCCATCCTTGTGCCGTGTAACAACGGGTCCCCCATCCTTGTGCAGTGTATGAATGGGCCCCCCATCCTTGTGCAGTGTATGAATGGCCCCCCATCCTTGTGCAGTGTATGAACGGGCCCCCAGCCTTGTGCAGTGTATGAATGGGCCCCCATCCTTGTGCCGTGTAGCAACAGGTCCCCCATCCTTGTGCAGTGTATGAATGGGCCCCCCCAGCCTTGTGCAGTGTATGAATGGGGCCCCCCCGCCTTGTGCAGTGCATGAATGGGCGCCCCCCAGCCTTGTGCAGTGTATGAATGGGCCCCCCCCATCCTTGTGCAGTGTATGAATGGGCCCCCAGCCTTGTGCAGTGTATGAATGGGCCCCCCCATCCTTGTGCAGTGTATGAATGGGCCCCCAGCCTTGTGCAGTGTATGAATGGGCCCCCCCATCCTTGTGCAGTGTATGAATGGGCCCCCATCCTTGTGCAGTGTATGAATGGGCCCCCAGTCTTGTGCTGTGTATGAATGGGCCCCCCATCCTTGTGCAGTGTATGAATGGGCCCCCCAGCCTTGTGCTGTGTATGAATGGGCCCCCCAGCCTTGTGCTGTGTATGAATGGGCCCCCCAGCCTTGTGCAGTGTATGAATGGGCCCCCCATCCTTGTGCTGTGTATGAATGGGCCCCCCAGTCTTGTGCTGTGTATGAATGGGCCCCCCAGCCTTGTGCTGTGTATGAATGGGCCCCCCAGCCTTGTGCTGTGTATGAATGGCCCCCCAGTCTTGTGCTGTGTATGAATGGGCCCCCCAGCCTTGTGCAGTGTATGAATGGGCCCCCCATCCTTGTGCTGTGTATGAATGGGCCCCCCAGTCTTGTGCTGTGTATGAATGGGCCCCCCAGCCTTGTGCTGTGTATGAATGGGCCCCCCAATCTTGTGCTGTGCATGAATGGGCCCCCCAATCTTGTGCTGTGTATGAATGGGCCCCCATCCTTGTGCTGTGTATGAATGGGCCCCCCAGCCTTGTGCTGTGTATGAATGGGCCCCCCATCCTTGTGCTGTGTATGAATGGGCCCCCCATCCTTGTGCTGTGTATGAATGGGCCCCCCAGCCTTGTGCTGTGTATGAATGGGCCCCCCAGTCTTGTGCTGTGTATGAATGGGCCCCCCAACCTTGTGCTGTGTATGAATGGGCCCCCCAGCCTTGTGCTGTGTATGAATGGCCCCCCAGTCTTGTGCTGTGTATGAATGGGCCCCCCAGCCTTGTGCTGTGTATGAATGGGCCCCCCAGCCTTGTGCTGTGTATGAATGGGCCCCCCATCCTTGTGCTGTGTATGAATGGGCCCCCATCCTTGTGCTGTGTATGAATGGGCCCCCCAGCCTTGTGCTGTGTATGAATGGGCCCCCCAGTCTTGTGCTGTGTATGAATGGGCCCCCCATCCTTGTGCTGTGTATGAATGGGCCCCCCATCCTTGTGCTGTGTATGAATGGGCCCCCCAGCCTTGTGCTGCGTATGAATGGGCCCCCCAGTCTTGTGCTGTGTATGAATGGGCCCCCCAGCCTTGTGCTGTGTATGAATGGGCCCCCCAGCCTTGTGCTGTGTATGAATGGGCCCCCAGCCTTGTCCTTGTGCTGTGTATGAATGGGCCCCCCAGCCTTGTGCTGTGTATGAATGGGCCCCCCAGCCTTGTGCTGTGTATGAATGGGCCCCCCAGCCTTGTGCAGTGTATGAATGGGCCCCCAGCCTTGTGCTGTGTATGAATGGGCCCCCCTTCCTGTCCCCTATTATGCCATTGTTCACACACACACACACACACACACGTTATTCTCACCTGTCCTCCGTTCCTGTGCTGTCCTTACCTTACCAGTCCGCATGCACATAGACCCCTCAGTGATCCCGTTCTGTGCACGGAGCCACCGCCGCAGGATGCAATCATGGCTTTATTGCAGTTAAATGCTTTGCGGCGCCGTAAAGTATTTAACTGCAGTAAAGCCATGAGGTCAACTGCAGCAGCGACTCCGAGCAGAGGACAGGATCATCGAGGGCTCTGTGTCCTGCGGTCTGGAAGAAGCAGCTGGAGGCACCGCGGGAACGAGGAGGATAGGTGAGATATATATATTTTTTTTCTTCGCCTCCTCCTGAGCGCTTACCTGCAGCCCTGCGCGTCCTCTTCTCTGCTGCTCTGGCGGTAGCGTGATGACGGCCGCTGTGTCGGTGCGGGGCTGAGCAGCTCCTCTGCCTCAGTCCTGACACCGGCCGCACTGTTCAGATGTACGTGCGTCTGAAAGATGTGAGTACATTTGAATAGCGGCACGGTCTCCGGGACAGGTCTGGGACTTCCGCAGTCCAGGACTTACGGTGATATCACATGACTGTGATGTCACCACAGGTACTTCTGCAGCCGCGCAAACTGCAGCGATAGTACGGAACTTGTGGTATCGATTCAGTTTGTGATTGATAGACTGGGAGCCCTCAGAGCGTGGGAGGGGGGCCCTCAGAGCGTGGGAGGGGGGGCCCTCAGAGCGTGGGGGCCCTGCCCAGTCTGCCGCATATAACACCAGCCCCGATAAACCGGCGGCCCCACGTTGCTGTACACAACCCCACACTATATAAGGCACAGGGGCCCACTGAGGGCTCAGGGCCTACCGGGAGATTCCCCACTACCCCGCCGGGCCAGACCGACCCTGCTTAGAAGTACAGTGGAAGAGGACAGACTGACTGGGTTGTGCTTGATGAGCGTCCATCGGAAATTCTTCAAGGAAAATCAGGACTGGATTGAAACAAACGTTTTGAACAAGTTTTCTTCAAACCCAAGAAAAAATTATATTTGTATAAGACATGTAATCAGAATAAAAATCTAAATTTATTTGCAAGCAAATAATTGTAATAACTAATAAAGCACTGCTTTAATTACATTTAATTCTCTTAAAATTTTTGTTTCATTCACCTTTTCCGTTCTAATATTTTACAACCTGAACGACCATGGCTGGCCCGACCCCCCCCTAGTTTTGATCCTGGGTACGCCCATGTGCCTCCGTGCACAAATTTGAAGTGTTCTGTTGGCCCATTGGCATAAAGCTGTCCAGGCCCCACTCCCTACTGTTTGTAGTGGAGCTGTGCTCTCAAGGGCTCACGCTTGGGATTTCTGTGGACTGCTTGAGTTGGAAAGCCCTAACCCTCTCGTTGCGTTAGTGCCCCTGATCGCTGAGCTTCTTGGGGACAGTCCATAAAGTCACTATCCTCCGCAGGTTAATTGCCAGGTTGCCTGAAGCTACTCCCCGACCTAGAGCCAGTACCCTGCTGTGCTTTTGGTCCCGGACCGGTTATTAGACTCATATGCCTCCCCTCCTCCAAGACCGGGTCCAGGCCCCCAGCCTCAATACCCTACGACCAGGTCTCCGACTCCTCCGGTCCCAGACCATCGTCTGCGACAAAACCTGTAAGTCCCCCAGCTCCTCACTCATCGAGGGCTAACTCTACACGCTCCTACTTCCCTACCACCAGTCTGCTTGACCCCTAGGTGGGCGGCCCTATTCCAGCTCAGCAGCCCACTGGTGTGCCTGACAGGGTGTGGTGTGGTGTGAGGTGTGGTTGGGATTTGGATGCTGATGGAGACAGTACTATAGGTTGGGAACCCAGAACAATGGGGGGTTGAGTCCTACACTAAGGAATAAAGAGCATGCAGTACCCTGTGACGACCTGACTAGTCCAGGGGCGTCACAATGCAGTTTGGTGATTTTCTTGGCCAAGAGATGCGATCGATGAGCTGGATGATGTAGTTTATCTTTTCTTGGGAAATCTTTTTCACGGCTTCTCCACAATTCTAACCTGTTAAAAAATATACTCTTAAATATATTTTTCTTCAAATACGTAAAGCCGCATGAAAGAAAAGACCTCAAAAATGTAAAAAATAAATGTATTTTATCTATTTAAAAATGGTTGCCAAGGTTCAGTTACAGAAAGGAAAAAAATAATATACTTTGATAGCTTATGTAAAAAGAGTTCATTTAGTCCATATTGAACAATGGGAAGTCTTTACCCATCTCTCTTTGGCTCCTGAACGGCAATGCTGGGGATGTCATCTCTTAGCCTGGACAACGTGTCATATCTTGCAGCACTGGAGTCTTCTCACCGCAGGCAGTGTGGAGAGCGCCCAGTAGCCCCCTCCATCGTGTATTATATACCAGCTGTTCAAACCATATAGGGCATTCTAGTGTAACACAGTTGAATATAGTTCCATATTACGTAAGCTTCTAGAAGCTTCGAGAAGCTTCGGGAAGGATTCAAATATATCCCTCCATGCTCAGCACAAGTATATTCAATATGGGCATATTTATCCCTTATAAACTTTATTAATAACCTATGCCCTCCAACATAAACAGAACTATGAACGTATATGTCTTACTATGAAATATTTGATAACTAGATGTATTAATTTTAATCATTTTACAATTCCCCCTTGAAGTGGGTGGAGCAACCCCGAAAATTAATTAATACATCATTAAAACAACAAATCTTCTTTCCTTATTTGGCGATAATGGATTAATATCAATAATAATGATGAAGAATAATTAATTTGTAAATTCAATAATATAATAATGTGGATTTATGTTATGACAGGCTGTGACTGATCAATCATATAAAAATGTATATAACTATACTTCGCTAGACCTAAAAAGAAATGCAAAAACCAAATCCGGTCACCATATGATGTCCTCTGAGTTGATGTCTTCTTATCTCCGATGTAATCCGGCATAAACACAGTCTCTTAGAAATAAATCCTTTGATAAAAATGAATGGTTACCGATTTAGTACAGTCCCGTATTGCGTTTATCATTGTTAGATCAAAGTCCATAAACTTTATTCTTTATTACAAAGTCCATAGCCAATGTTGATAAACCACAGTTCATGAGTGTAGAAGAAGAATAGCAAAAGTCTTTGATGTCTGTGCAGTGCAATTTACATTAGTCACCTTTTATCCTCCATGCTGCCTGTTGTCGAATAACAGATGTTAAGACGTTCTTGGTCAGCACGACAGGGGTTAACTTTAACACGTCATTGCTCTTCTTAGTAACTTTAGGGAGGTCTTAATGCACAGACCATGTGTCATTGTCCATCCTGAAATCATAGGACTATTGTGTTTCTGAGATGCAAGCACAGTAAGTGTATTTTGTATGTTACACAGTCTTATTTGAGACGTTACCTTTTGGACCTTTTTGCAAAATCCCTTTTAACTTTAGGAAAAATATAAAGTCTTTTTATCTTCTCTAATCTTGATTGAAGACTTCATTCCCTACCTAAATACCAAATATGGCAATAACTATCACTAATAAATGTCACAGCGTACCATAACTCTAATACTATAATACCATGTCATTATTATTATCGTAGAAGTATTAATGTAATTGATACTCAGAATGATAAAATACTGCATAATGGTATAGACAATAGTATTTTCTTGTAATAACCTTTTTTGTCTTTGGTGCATTACCCTTCCAAACCCATAGGTGGCAATGTGTTGAATGTAACCAAAATATAATATAAAATATGAAACAATATAATGTGTACCTATAACATGTATCATATTATAAATATGAAAGGCAACAATGTGGCTTTTAGTTAGATCATTTGTAAATTATAAATCAAAGCAAATAACCTTTTAGAAAAGACTGGATGATACCATCAAAACACAATAATACCCATTATAAATTATTATTGATTAAAAATATAATATATTATTTGTAAATATATGAAGGTAAACCTAGATGTATCTTAATCTTCCATTTTTATTACTCTAATTTAATTTATTTGATTTGTCTATTATTTATAAAATAACCTACTATAAGAAAATGTGTAACTATAAGTAATATTTCACCCTTAATGTGTTAACATACTAATATAAAAATAATGTATTACCAGAAAGTAAACAATTGTATGTATTGATGAAGGAAGTATCTTTTCTTCCAAAAAATGGAACTTTTCCCTTTTAATATGATTCATATTTAATAAAGTAATATTCTTATATTAGATATTACTGAACTAAATATTGAAGTGTCTTCTCAATTGAGATATTTAAAATCTGAAGAAAAAATAAAATTGTAGAATTAAGATTTTAATTTAAAAATGTGAATATTAAAATAATTAATATAAAAAATAGGAATAAAAGAAAAATGAAAATCGGAATAAATAAAACTTGAAATAAAAATAAGGCCTTCTATGTATATAACACCTATGTCTTTAATAATACATAACCTTAATGTTACCAGATAACCTTAATATTACCAGTATCTTATAAATTACCAAACCTATCAATAACCAATAAAAATAATTAAGTCATGTAACCTTGCAAATAATACACTTCTCTTAGTATATAAATGCATTATGATATACTTTAAATATATATTTTTTTTTATTCCCAATTCTTCCTTTGTACTTAAAATATTAATTATTAAAGTATCCTGTAAACACATATATTTATCAAATATAAATGTGTGTGATTGAGACCAAACCTCTCCCTTTCAATATCATGAAATATGATATTATAAAAATTAATATGTTTAGATTAAATTAAATTAAAATTTGTGTGGTATATCTTCAAGACCATATTATCAATATCACTTCCATATTTGAAAAGAAAAAATGATTACCAATCTGTGTATCAGTAAAAGAAGTGACTAACACAAAAGATATAAAAAAATCAAAACGTTATAACCTTATTCTAGAATGTAACTATTCAGAATAAACCCTTAATAAAAAATCCTAATATCTCTATACTAAAGAACTATGTCTAAGAATTAAAATATATATCTTGTATAAATTCCTTATGTACTATAACTTATTTATTCTATATAGTATACATACATATCTTATAACTTCTAAGTTAAAACAAAAATTCTCTTTTTTTTTTTTTCTCTCTGGATCCAAATACTTTGACTTTAGCAGCTGCTCAAACAATCAATCATTCATTGACACATCTATGCACACAAGACTGTAACATACTTTCACATAAAAACATTGACGGACTCAAATCCCTGTATTCCCAATTATTCTATGCGCATTTCAAAGATTATGTTACTAATTTGAAGTACTTCTCGAAAAAAACAAATTCCAATGTATTACACACTGTACATATGACCATGGAACAAACATTTATTTTTAGCTTTTAGTATCAAGTCATGCTCTGGTCACGTGCAAGGAACACCATTCCAAGACAGCAAGCAGTTTTATAACACTCCAAAGCTCAGATTACATTTCTAATAACTCTAAAGGAGATATATATATTCATAAAAAAAAACGTTCAAGTATACTTCTCTGACCATTGGTACCTGAGAAAATAATAATTATTATTCAATCATGCTTTCGCGAATTAACCTTACACAAGAAAATATATGTTACCTGATTGAAGACAAGAACATATGTAAAAATAAAAAGTTAATACTTCATCAATCTGTTTTACTGATAAATTCTGAGGGAAATAAAAGAATAAAATTATTATCATATTTATGATAAAAATGAAACACTTAAAATCCGTTACTTTCTCTTATTATTTTATTTTAAATATTATTATTCATATACAGAGATCAAATTATTAAATTTATAACATTAAACTATCATTTGACTAAATGAAAATATGACCTTGATTTACTATCACTACTTCTAATATATAAATATATTCACTGTATATGAAAAATTATGATTATCAAATAGCAAAATTAATTTATCCAGAAATCCACTTTATTTAACTGAAGACCATACCTAATTTTTTCTTCAAAGATTCGATTTATTAGATTCCCTTTGAACTTATAGGAATCTCTGAACTTATGTAATTCAAGGTTTTCTCTTATTTGAGAGAGAATGTCTCTCTCTGAAAAACCACCCACCTGTCGCGGGCTATCAAACCCTAATCCAGGGAAAGAGTCTGCACAAGACACCTGTTTCTGTCTTTCAAAGCTATTACTCATCATTTGTCTGGGATTTTCAATCCCAGTGACCAATCCTTTCACTGGTGACAGGGGTTTTTCCTGTGAAAAAAGACTTTTAGATGATAAAAATTGGGGTGAATTGTATGGTTTATAACACGTATGCATCTTCCTCCGAATTGCATATTCCCTGTCACAGAAATATCTGGATCTGGGAGACACTGTTGGTTTTTCACGGAAACTCTCCCTTTTCCGTGTTGGTTTTTCAGAATTAATTAATTTCTGTCTTGATTGACTTTGGCGACTTCTAACAAAATTGATAAATGTCGTACATTCGAATAGGGACTTTTTATTTAATGCCACTGCACAGGCTGCATTATCAAGGAAATTAAATTTCTTGATGAATAAACGTATCATTCCATCCAATCTGACATTTGGAATGACCGCCCTATACAAACGTTCAAAAACGGACATAAATGAGAACGTACTCTCATTCTGTTCAATTTGTAATTCCTTCAACATCTCATAGTTTGGATCAGATTCATTCCTTGTACAGAATATGAGATTTTTCAGCCTTATGATGTCGTTATCATTTGAACAATCAAATGTCTCATTGTCAGAAGACTTTTTTAATGCCAATTGTCTAAAAAAATGCTGAGGTAACCACATACAGAATAACTGATTCGTCTCACTATTGGTTAAATTTAACTTCTCGATGGAACCTTCAAAAACCTCTGAATTTCTGCAAACATGTATTTTAGGATTATATGCGGGAATTAATTTGCATATGTCCAATAAATTTTTTCTAAGTGTAATCCCTAACTTAGCCTGTTCTATTTTTAGAAACTGATCGTCGCCATTTTCTCTCTCCACGTGTCTTTTCTGCACGTGTCCCATTCTGGCTCCTCCCCCTTCTGGCTTCACTACGTCATTTCCTGCTTCTTTCTCAGTATCTTGAAAGGCACCTTGATTACGTAGCACATGTCTGCCGCCATTATCAAAATTCTGATTTACAAAATTACAGCCAACATTACAGTCAGAATTCACAATATCACTGACTGACATTCCAGGTTCTAAGCAGTCTTTGGATCTCTCTGTCACTGATTCTCCTGACAATTCAGGTTGTCTATTTCCACCATTTTTACACTTTTCTACGATTAACCTGTGAAAATCATAGACTAAATGACAGACATTTCTGATTTTCTGTTTCTCTCTATTAAAAGACCTTGCACATTCTATACGTGAATTCTCAAGTTCACACTCCTCATAAAAGCGTAACCAAAGCTCCTCTACATTAGAAATATCTGAATAAGTGAACTGAAGTTTACTTTGCTTGGCATATGAAGAGATAAAATCCATTTTCTTACCTGAAATGATCAGATGATCTGATGGATGATCCTCTAAGACTTGATTCACCTTACTCAGCAGGTCCAATACTTCTTATGGACTGACTTTATCTTCTTACTCAAAAATACGTCAAAAGTTAACTTCTGTGGCTTTGTAAAAACTTTAAAGTTCATTAAAAAAAACATTCATGCAACTTGACTCATACGTATTTCCTAGGTTCTGCGTGATTTTTTATAAATTGTCGATTCCTGATCCTTTGCAGGAGATATTTAAAATACTTATGACTTTGATAACTTCGACCCCCCTTATGCAAAGTGAAGGAACAACAAAAACGTAAAAAATTACGAATGGGTGGCTCACCAAATGTTAAAAAATATACTCTTAAATATATTTTTCTTCAAATACGTAAAGCCGCATGAAAGAAAAGACCTCAAAAATGTAAAAAATAAATGTATTTTATCTATTTAAAAATGGTTGCCAAGGTTCAGTTACAGAAAGGAAAAAAATAATATACTTTGATAGCTTATGTAAAAAGAGTTCATTTAGTCCATATTGAACAATGGGAAGTCTTTACCCATCTCTCTTTGGCTCCTGAACGGCAATGCTGGGGATGTCATCTCTTAGCCTGGACAACGTGTCATATCTTGCAGCACTGGAGTCTTCTCACCGCAGGCAGTGTGGAGAGCGCCCAGTAGCCCCCTCCATCGTGTATTATATACCAGCTGTTCAAACCATATAGGGCATTCTAGTGTAACACAGTTGAATATAGTTCCATATTACGTAAGCTTCTAGAAGCTTCGAGAAGCTTCGGGAAGGATTCAAATATATCCCTCCATGCTCAGCACAAGTATATTCAATATGGGCATATTTATCCCTTATAAACTTTATTAATAACCTATGCCCTCCAACATAAACAGAACTATGAACGTATATGTCTTACTATGAAATATTTGATAACTAGATGTATTAATTTTAATCATTTTACATAACCAGTGACTTTTTGCTTGGGAATCGACCTAAAAACACACTGAGCTATTCAGGAATGTGAGAACAGGTTGTAATTTGTAGGAAGAAAAAGAGCAAAACAGTAACAATGCAGCAACATGAGAAGAATGTGCAGAACTAATCATATGGTGAATATCTGCAAGTCACATTTATGTATGAGAAGCCAAGATGATTGTCTATAAGATGAAGGTCGTCTCAGGCTCAGAGCTGTAGAGGATGGAGAGATATGGAGTCAGAAAGTCACAAGTGCAAGACATTGTTACCCTTTTGCTTGTCACTGTATTGTGAATTGAGTGTAGTCTTGTTAGCAAATACATTTTTTATATTTTATTGTTATAACAAAGTGTCGTGAGTGTGTTTAGGATTCACAGATAGGGCAAAGCAGTAGCAAGGTATTAACAGAGAAAATATACCTTTAGGAAAACATCTTTTGTGTAGGAAGGAGGGAATAAGTATAATAATCAGTATAAGTAATAAGTTATTGTATTTTTGTAAAAGATGGGAACACAATTGTGACGGGGGTGTACAACAGAGCAAAGGATGGACGAGGCCGAGGGACGATCCAACAGGTTTATTCACAAGAACACTGGAACAGCACACGATAAGTCCACATAAAACAGATTCGGGGCCCTTCCCGACAATCCTCGGACCGGATAACAAAGCAATCGTCCTTACAGTAGTCCAAAGAGTTCCACACAATCCCACAGGCCGCCACACAGGCCTAGCTCCGTCCGTGTCCACAGCCACCCAGGCTGGGAGCTCCTTCTTCCTCCAAGTTTCAGCTCACTCTGAAGTTACAAAAAGGGAAATGCATTGTCTGTGCTCCTTGACCAGCCCACCATGTTCAGGGGGTAGGGGTCACACATCCTATCATCAATGGTTTGATCCATCACAGGGCTCTGATATGTCTGCCAGCCACAGTAGATGAAGGGATCCCCTGCTGTGCAGAACAATGACTATTCCTTCACTGGCCAATGCAATTACAGACTAGATACACAACTCTGGATAGAAGAGGACAGGCTATTTACATAATCACATTAGATGCCAAGACTGCAATTGTATGAGAGAGACACATTGAGACCAGTAGCTCCCCCAAGGAAATACATGCATTACAACTAATACAACCAGGGAAAAGTTACATGACATTATATACAAAATAAATGACAGGGAAATATACATATCATGACATAGTATCACAGCATATACAGTGAGAGGGTAAATTACATCTTCACAATCCCTCCCCCTCCCAACTTGTGTACGTACTAGGGACCTCTACAGGTCACTGGTTAAGTACACACAGGCAGAGCGTTACTTACATGTGGCTTCATGCAGCCACGAATTGGCATCGTAGCTCTCCCACATCATTGCCCAGGAGAACAGCTGCAGGCAGACCACCCATCACCCCAACCACACATCGCCTGACCCCAAAACCAAAGTTCAGATCCACAGTGGCTGTGGGAATAGTCCTCCATTGTCCACCAGCCAGTTCAATGACAATACCAGGTCCTCTATGGATTGCCTCAGGCCGAACCACTCGGGGATCAGCCAGTGTGAGGAAAGCACCCGAGTCACAAAATCCAACAAGTCTCTGTCCATCCAGCACAACCTCCTGCAAGTGCTTACCTTGATGAGCAGAAGTCGTCATAACTGCGGGTCGCACCCCGTAAACTCCTGGTGGTGCAACATGGGGGGCTGAGTCACTAGGCCAGTCCTCACATAGCGGTGCCACATCTTCCTCCATGGCACTGGGCTGTAAATAATTAACAATCCGATTGGGTGCAGGATCAGTCCTCATTTGAACTGCTGGGCAGGAGACTTGCCGATGCCCTGGCTGTCCACATTGATAGCATCTGAGCTGGGTCTCCCTCCATCCAAGGCGTCCTCTTGGGTAAGGGGTAGGGGAACTTGGAGGCCGGCTCCCACATGAAGGTGCTGTAGGGGTTTGAGGATGATACCTCCATGGGCTGGCTGGGCATGAGGCCTGCAAATGCCCGGGATGCCTACAAACATAACACCTGCGCTCTGTTACTTCCTCTCCCCGGCGTATTCCAGAAAGTGCAGTAGAAGCAACTGGAGGCACATTAACACGGGTATCAACATGTGGTGGCTTAGAGGAACGGGGAACAATGGGGACAGAATAACTGGGGGCATCCGGTGTTGTGGAGCTGTTAGGCATCTCTCCATCCTCCAACAGAACCCTCCACTGAGGCTTGATAGTGAGCACCTCATCAGCTAGAGCAGCAGCTTCCTCCACTGTCGCTGGTTTTCTCTCACGCACCCATTCCCGGATCTCAGCGGGGCACTGGGCAAAGAATTGTTCCTTTAGGATGACCTGCAGGAAGGTCTCCCAAGATAAGGCCTCCTCTGCCTCCAGCCAGCGATTACATATTTGTTTGAGTCTATGAGCATATATCTTAAAAGACACTTCCCCATCACAGGCTAAAGCACGGAACTGAGTCCTGTAAGTGTCTGGGGTCACAGCATAATGTTCTAGAATAGTCTGTTTAATCTCCGCATACTCACAGTTCCACCGAGGGTCCATAGCTCTATAGGCTTCAGCAGCTCCCCCCTCTAGGAGCCCAACCAGATGCCGGACACGCTCCCTGTCCGGGACTTCCATTAATCGACACTGATGCTCAAAGTCCTGGAAGAAGCCCTCAATGTCGCCTGCAGCCTCATTAAACGGCTTAAAGTCTTTGCGGGACACCCTGGGAAGTTCCCTCATGATGGGTGCTAGGGTTACAGTCTGTCTGGAACCTCTCGCGGCTTCCACAGCGAGCTGCTTATCCAGCAATGCCATCTCCTCCATCCTGCGCTCCTCTTTAGCTCTACGCATGACCTCCATCTTATATTCTATGGTGGTCTCCTCTCCCAGCAAAGCCATCTCCTCCTCGTACCACACAACCCACTGACTTTTTTGGGTATTTACCTCCGGCTGCCGTCTTTCTTCCGTTTGCTGTGAGGATCCTTCCTCCACGTCATTTTGCGAGCAGACTCCTTCTAGCGCCTCAATCAGCTGCTCCTTGGAGAGTCCTTTGAAACAAACTCCTACTTCACGGGCCTTTGATTGCAGGCTCCCCAAAGTCCAGGTCTTGTACTCTGCAGTGCTGGTTCCTGATGTTGAGCCATTGTCCTCCATTCCTTCTGCTCTGATCCCAGCGCTGCCAACCAGTTTGTGACGGGGGTGTACAACAGAGCAAAGGAAGGACGAGGCCGAGGGACGATCCAACAGGTTTATTCACAAGAACACTGGAACAGCACACGATAAGTCCACATAAAACAGATTCGGGGCCCTTCCCGACAATCCTCGGACCGGATAACAAAGCAATCGTCCTTACAGTAGTCCAAAGAGTTCCACACAATCCCACGGGCCGCCACACAGGCCTAGCTCCGTCCGTGTCCACAGCCACCCAGGCTGGGAGCTCCTTCTTCCTCCAAGTTTCAGCTCACTCTGAAGTTACAAAAAGGGAAATGCATTGTCTGTGTTCCTTGACCAGCCCACCATGTTCAGGGGGTAGGGGTCACACATCCTATCATCAATGGTTTGGTCCATCACAGGGCTCTGATATGTCTGCCAGCCACAGTAGATGAAGGGATCCCCTGCTGTGCAGAACAATGACTATTCCTTCACTGGCCAATGCAATTACAGACTAGATACACAACTCTGGATAGAAGAGGACAGGCTATTTACATAATCACATTAAGCTGGTGTCACACATAACGACGACGACAACGACGTCGCTGCAACGTCACCATATTCTGTGACGTAGCAGCGACCATAGATGATCGTTAGTAAGCTGTCAAACATGTTCTAAAAAGCAGCGATGGAGCAGCGATCATAGCGACGTCGACGGTCGTTGTGTGGTTTCAGACGTAGCGTAGCATCGCTGCTGCGGTGTCAAACACAAGGATTATCAGCTTATCAGCACGGCGCAGCGGGATAGCAGCGATCAAAAAATGACCTGGAGCATTCAGGTGCGAGCAACGATTTCGCAGCAGGGGTCTGATCGTTGTTATGTGTCACACACAGCGACGTCGCTGTTGAGGTCGCTGCAACGTCACAGAATATGGTGACGTTGCAGCGACGTCGTTGTCGTCGTCGTTATGTGTGACACCAGCTTTAGATGCCAAGACTGCAATTATATGAGAGAGACACATTGAGACCAGTAGCTCCCCCAAGGAAATACATGAATTACAACTAATACAACCAGGGAAAAGTTACATGACATTATATACAAAATAAATGACAGGGAAATATACATATCATGACATAGTATCACAGCATATACAGTGAGAGGGTAAATTACATCTTCACAACAATAACTTATACTTATTCCCTCCTTGATACACAAAAAGGATATATTCATCCCACACATGGATCTATACCCAAGGATTTGTTTCCTCAAACACGCGCAGATTCACAACACTTTGTGATAATAATAATAATTATAAAAATAATAATAAAAAAATATATAACCAGTTTATTCACTAATAAGACTATGCTTACACGAGAAGCCATCAGCAGGTTTTTGCTACCTCATCTGAGAGCAGCATGATGTAGGCAAAGAGATTCTGAATCCAATGGTGTATCACATAGATTACTGGCTGCAGCCATTCTCATATAATCAGAAAATTGTGTTTTAGTCATGTAGCTGAGCTGGGATTGCTGTCCCCCCCACAACAGGATCTCTATAGCATGTAGCTGAGCTGGGAGAGTTGTCCACCCCCCACACCAGGATCTCTACAGGATGTAGCTGAGCTGGGAGAGCTGTCCCCCCCCCACATCAGGATCTCTACAGCATGTAGCTGAGCCAGGAGAGCTGTCCCCCCTCCCACACCAGGATCTCTACAGCATGTACCTGAGCTGGGACATCAGTCCCCCCACAACAGCACAACAGGATCTCTATAGAATGTAACTGAGCTGGGATTGCTGTCCCCCCCACAACAGGATCTCTATAGCATGTAACTGAGCTGGGATTGCTGTCCCCCCCACACCAGGATCTCTACAGCATGTAGCTGAGCTGGGAGAGCTGTCCCCCCCCCCACACCAGGATCTCTACAGCATGTAGCTGAGCTGGGAGAGCTGTCCCCCCCCACACCAGGATCTCTACAGCATGTAGCTGAGCTGGGAGAGCTGTCCCCCCCCACACCAGGATCTCTACAGCATGTAGCTGAGCCGGGTGAGCTGTCCCCCCCCCCCACACCAGGATCTCTACAGCATGTACCTGAGCTGGGACATCAGTCCCCCCACAACAGCACAACAGGATCTCTATAGAATGTAACTGAGCCGGGATTGCTGTCCCCCCCACAACAGGATCTCTATAGCATGTAACTGAGCTGGGATTGCTGCCCCCCCCACAACAGGATCTTTATAGCATGTACATACAGGACAGTCAAGGAGAGACAGACTATTACACCATGAGCAAAGGCGGAGGAGGGAAACACTGTTACAACCTTCTCCTGGTGGGGGATTGTTTGTTCTTCTCAGCATGGGACTTCTCCAATCCACAACTTGGTAAACAAGAAAAGCCAGGAGTCTAAAGTCCATTCATGTATCAAGTGTCCAGGCGGAGTTGGACTCTTCTGCCCACCTAAGGGGCTGATCCCAGGAGAGAAGAACAATGAGACCCATGTTAGTTCAGTTAGTTGGATCTCGGCTGGAGAAGTACTAGGATCTATAGCTGAGGCTGGATCCTAGAGCCTGTGTATGGACTGTTACAGACTGGAGATCAGTGGCCACGTGGGATTGTGTTTTCTTGTTCCCCCTGTTGGACTCAAGGAACTCATATAAGGACCATTGCCCTATTTTCCCTGGCGTTGGAATACCGGGAGACGCCCCTAGATCTTTTGTTTTCTTGTGGACTCCTTGCAGACTTTAAGGATCTATATTTATGTTTGGTGCTTTATCTTTGTGGTTCCAATAAAGCCCTTTGGATTTTTCCTTGGCCTGGAGTCCCTTACTGCTCTGCCGCATACCCCGTCACAAACTGGTTGGCAGCGGCGGGATCAGAGCAGAAAGAATGGAGGACAACGGCCCATTAACATCTGGAATCAGAATCTCAGAGTACAAGAACTGGACTGTGGTGAGCCTACAAACAAAGGCCCGTGATTTAGGAGTCAGCTACAAAGGACTCTCTAAGGAGCAACTAATTGAGGCATTGGAAGACGCTTGCCTGCAAGATGGCACCGAGGAAGGATTTCCACAGCAAGGGGAGGAAAGACGGGAGCTGGAGGTAAATACCCAAAAAAGTCAATGGGTTGTGTGGTATGAGGAGGAGATGGCACTGCTTGGAGATGAGGCCACCATAGAAGATAAGACGCTCCAGACAGACTGTAACCACAGCACCCACTATGAGGGAATTCTCCAGAATGTCCCGAAAGGACTTTAAGGAATTTAATGAAGCTGCAGGCGACATTGAGGTCTTCTTCCAGGACTTTGAGCATCAGCATACCTCCCAACCGTCCCGGATTCTGCGGGACTGCCATGATTTTAGAGGTCTATCCCACACTCCCGCGGCCCACAGCTGATGTCCCGGCTCCCCCCCACAGTGCAGTGAATAAATTAAATATTATCATCGGCTCTGGATTATCGGGGGCAGCCGGGACTTGAACCTGTGAAGCTCATTGTTCCATAGGCAGCAGCTCTACCACTGAGCCACTGCCCGTATTGAAAAACATAGGAAAATTTGGTAATCTTAACCTCTATACTGCAGTAGAGAAATCAGAAGTAGATTATCCAGCTGCAATGATGGAGGGAGGGAGGGATGGATGGATGAATGAAAGGAGGGATGGATGGAGGGAGGGATAGAGGGATGGATGAATGAATGAAAGGAGGGATGGATGGAGGGAGGGATGGAGGGAGGGAGGGATGGATGGATGAATGAAAGGAGGGATGGATGGAGGGAGGGATAGAGGGATGGATGGATGAAAGGAGGGATGGAGGGATGGATGGATGAATGAAAGGAGGGATGGATGGAGGGAGGGATAGAGGGATGGATGGATGAAAGGAGGGATGGAGGGATGGATGAATGAATGAAAGGAGGGATGGATGGAGGGAGGGATGGAGGGAGGGATGGATGGATGGATGAATGAAAGGAGGGATGGATGGAGGGAGGGATAGAGGGATGGATGGATGGATGAAAGGAGGGATGGATGGATGAATGAATGAAAGGAGGGATGGATGGAGGGAGGGAGGGATAGAGGGAGGGATGGATGGATGGATGGATGAAAGGAGGGATGGATGGAGGGAGAGATAGAGGGAGGGATGGATGAAATGAGGGATGGATGGAGGGATGGATGGAGGGATGAATGAATGAAAGGAGGGATGGATGGAGGGAGGGAGGGATGGATGAAAGGAGGGATGGATGGAGGGAGGGATGGATGGATGAAAGGAGGGATGGATGGAGGGAGGGATGGATGAAAGGAGGGTTTGGATGGAGGGAGGGAGGGATGGATGAAAGGAGGGATGGATGGAGGGAAGGATGGATGGATGGATGAATGAAAGGAGGGATGGATGGATGAAAGGAGGGAGGGATGGATGGATGAATGAAAGGAGGGATGGATGGAGGGAGGGATAGAGGGATGGATGGATGGCTGGATGAAAGGAGGGATGGATGGAGGGAGAGAGGGAGGGATGGAGGGATGGATGGATGAATGAATGAAAGGAGGGATGGATGGAGGGAGGGATAGAAGGAGGGATGGATGGATGGATGAATGGAGGGAGGGATGGAGGGATGGATGAATGAAAGGAGGGATGGATGAAAGGAGGGATGGATGGAGGGAGGGATGGAGGGATGGATGGATGAATGAAAGGAGGGATGGAGGGAGGGATAGAGGGATGGATGGATGGATGAAAGGAGGGATGGAGGAAGGGAGGGATGGATGGAGGGAGGGATGGAGGGAGGGATGAATGAAAGGAGGGATGGATGGAGGGAGGGAGGGAGGGATAGAGGGAGGGATGGATGAAAGGAGGGATGGAGGGAGGGAGGGATAGAGGGAGGGATGGATGAAAGGAGGGATGGAGGGAGGGAGGGATGGATGGAGGGAGGGATGGATTGATGGATGGAGGGATGGATGGATGGATGGAGGGATGGATGGATGGAGGGATGGAGGGAGGGATGGAGGGAGGGATGGAGGGAGGGATGGAAGGAGGGATGGATGGAGGGAGGGATGGAGGGAGGGATGATAGATTAGATAGATGGATGGAGGATAGACTGGATGGATGGATGGAGGATAGATTAGATAGAAGGATAGAAGAGAGGATAGAAGGACAGAGGATGAAGGATAGAAGATAGATTAGATAGAAGGATAGAACAAAGAGGATAGAGGATATATGATAGATTAGATAGAAGGATAGAGGATGAAGGATAGAGGATAGATTAGATAGAAGGATAGAGAATAGAGGATAGATTATATAGAAGGATAGGGGATAGATTAGATAGGGTAGAGGATAGATTAGATAGAAGGATAGAGGATGAAGGATAGAGGATGAAGGATAGAGGATAGATTAGATAGAAGGATGAAAGAAATAGGATAGAGGATAGATTAGATAGAAGGATAGAGGATGAAGGATAGAGGATAGATTAGATAGAAGCATAGAGAATAGAGGATAGATTAGATAGAAGGATAGAGGATAGAGGATACATAGAGGATAGATAGAGGATAGAGGATAGATAGAGGATAGAGGGTAGATTAGATAGAAGGATAGAGGATAGAGGATGAAGGATAGAGGATAGATTAGATACGATAGAGGATAGATTAGATAGAAGGATAGAGGATAGAGGATAGATTAGATAGAAGGATAGAGGATAGATTAGATAGAAGGATAGAGGATGAAGGATAGAGGATAGATTAGATACGATAGAGGATAAATTAGATAGAAGGATAGAGGATAGATTAGATAGAAGGATAGAGGATGAAGGATAGAGGATAGATTAGATAGAAGGATAGAGGATAGATTAGATTGAAGGATAGAGGATAGATTAGATAGAAGGATAGAGGATAGATTAGATAGAAAGATAAATGTTAGATAGAGGATAGATAGAGGATAGATGGATAGAGGATAAATAGAGGCTAGATAGAGGATGAAGGATAGAGGATAGATTAGATAGAAGGATAGATTAGATAGAAGGATAGAGGATGAAGGATAGATTAGATAGGGTAGAGGATGGATTAGATAGAAGGATAGAGGATAGATTAGAAGGATAGAGGATAGATTAGATAGAAAGATAGATGTTAGATAGAGGATAGATAGAGGATAGATGGATAGAGGATAAATAGAGGCTAGATAGAGGATGAAGGATAGAGGATAGATTAGATAGAAGGATAGAGGATAGATTAGATAGAAGGATAGAGGATAGATAGAGGATAGATAGAGGATAGATAGATAGAGGATAGATGGATAAATACTGCATCTCTTTGTAGGTGAAGGAAAGAGTCAGATTCATTTCTTCCCATAAATCTATTATAAAGAAATGAGTAAAAAAAAATACAAATAAATTATTTTTTTTTCACCAGCTTGGATTCAAACCAGCAACTTTCAAATTTGTGTCCAGCAGCCTCCTAGCCCTTCTAGCTGCTCTAAGCTGTTGAGCCACTAGGATTGATGATTTCAGAGGGAGGATTTTACATAAATGAACCTACAATGCAGCCTCTTACACAGCAGATTACACAGGACACAGCTCCATTGTACAGAGCAGCGTCTCTGTGTCCTTCTAGAGAGAGGAAAAGAGGATTTTTTTTTTCTTCTAATAAAATTGCTAAAAATAATTAAAAAAAAATGGAATAATGTAATTTTATTGCACTTTTTTATAAAATAATAAACATCACAAATCAGCAAATAACATGGACATATTTGGTGTCCCTGTAATCGTAACGACCCGAACAACGCAGCGATCAGATTATTTATGGGGATCGGTAAATGGCGGGAAAAAAATGGCGCAATTTATTATTTCTCTTTAGAAAAACCCATAAAAAAAATGTAATAAAAATGTATCACTGAGGCCATGTTCACACATAGCGTAAATGCTGCATTTTTTCTGCAGGTGTCTGCACCACGAGTGCAATAACAATGTCCTCTGATTATTGCGTGTTTGCGGTGTTTTTTATGCATTGTCCCCTTATTTGATACATGTTTGTTGCTGATGTGAATCCTGAAGCTTATAAAGAAAAAAAAACACCAAATCCGCAGAGTTCAGCGGCGTCTTTCCACGCACCAGGAGCGGAGATCTCAGGACGTCTCATCCATTTGCTTGGACATTTAGTCCGTGTTCACATGTAGTGTAAATGCTGCATTTTTTTCTGCTGTTTTTTTGCACATTTATTCCGCTGTGTTTAATTGTCCAAGTAAAGTGGATGTGATTCCACGAGAAGACGCCGCTGAACTCTGCGGTTTTGATGCTTTTTTTTCTCTGGAGGTTTTTATGTGGAGCTGAAAAAAAACCAGGAAAAAGCTTCTCAGTACAATAAAAACACTAAAAAACACAGATTCACATCTGAACCAAGAACGCATTAATCAATGGAGAAAAGGCAGAAAAAATGCAGCAGAAATGGAAAAACCAGAGAAGATTGTTATTGTGTAGTTTGGTGCAGACGGCGGCAGACCAAAAACACTGGATTTATGCAGCGTGTGACCACGGCCTTATAGGCACAAATAAGCAGCGTCATATAGTGACACATAGAAATAAGAAAATTCTGCCTGCTACGACTATGAATGAACAGTCCGGGGCGTCTGCTGAATGACCCTGACTGCCAAATGGGTGTGGCTAGGGGTGTGGTTAGGGGCGTGGTCAAAATTTGCCGCAGCGCCGCATAGTTTGTCCCACTTTCCTTTCTTCAAAAGTTGGGAGGTATGCATCAGTGCCGATTAATTGAAGTCCCAGAAAGAGAGCGAGTCAAACACCTGGTGGGCTTCTTGGAGGGTGGAGCTGACGACGCCTATAGAGCTATGGACCCTCAGTGGAATTGTGAGTATGGGGAGATAAAACAGACCATTCTGGAACATTATGCCGTGACCCCAGATACTTATAGGACTCAGTTCCGTACGTCAGCCTGTGATGAGGCTTTTAACCGGCTGAAGGACGCTCTGGTCTGCGATCCTGTCCTGGCTGCTCCAGACTATAAGAGGAGATTCAATGTGCAGACGGATGCCTCTTCTTATGGACTGGGAGCTGTCCTCAGCCAGGTGAATGCAGCCGGGGAGGAGCACCCCATCGCCTATCTCAGCAGGAAACTGCTGGACCGAGAAGTGGCCTATGCAACTGTTGAGAAGGAATGTCTGGCTGTAGTGTGGGCCCTTAGGAAACTAAGGCCGTATCTGTATGTGTGGCGCCCCTGACCTGGTCAGGCACCACTGAGTACTGCACCCATGCTGGGGACAGTACAATACAGGTAATCCAGAAGGCTGACCGGGGTGTGGTACACAGGCGCATAGTAATCAGCTCTCACACATGTACCCATGAGAGGACCCCTGGGGATCCCAGGAGGGGGAAAAGCCTTGACCTTCACTGGAATAGTGGAGGGGGCCAAAAGCCTCCATCTCCTCTCAAGGGGTGTGGTAAGAGAATCTGGTTACTAGGTGGCGTAGGCAAGAACAGGAGAGGAGGGGCAGTGAGTCAGTTAGAGCAGAACTCCATAGGGCTCAGTGAGGAGCAGACCTGTGGGGCTGTTGCTGTCTAACAGCGCCCGCGCAGTGGCTACTGACGGGGGAGAACGGTCAACTAGGAGTGCTACCCGAAATCCATCTTCAGCTAGAGAGAGAGCAACGGAGTGGGAAGTAAGGAGACTGCTAGAGAGTACCAGGCCCAAACGGGCGGCAGATCCCGAAGCGGAGATAGATTCAGCTTTCTTTTGCTGAACCTGCCGGTGTGGGGCTCTCAAAGCCCACGCCACAACACCACAAAAAGCCGCAGCCACGTAGCCACAGTTAGGGCCCATAGCTCACAGGAGGCAAGAAGCTGGAGTGATCTGGCCCAGGCAACAAGCACACGGCAAACGAAGGGGAGTGAGGCTTCAGCAACTTCCCTGGGTGACCCCCATAGGGACTCAAAGTCGGGGTCACCCCAAACCACCAAGGGCTAAGGAAGGCGAGTTAGTAGTCACCCTCACAAGTCAGCCTGAAGGATACCTGGTTCCCACCTGGTTCATCTCAGCTACGCCCGGGCTACTCACCCTGCCATCAAATGTGAGTAAAGCCCTTGAAAGACAGTTCTGCCTGTGTGAGTCATTCTGCGACTTGTAGTACTACGCATCTACACCGGGCCCTGGGGCTTGCCTCACTCTCAGGAGGCTATTCCAACTAACTGCACACACCATCAGCCCCAGGCGACCCTCAACCTGCAGTGGCGGTCCCCACTGACCGCAAATCTGAGAGTGGCGTCACGACAAGAAGAAGATCTCCTACCTGTGACCAGATCCAGCCGAGTGGAGTCCCTGAAGGTAATGCACCGACACTACACCTGTGGGGCTTCACATCTGGCGTCACGAACAGGATAAGGACTAGACCTGTTCAGACAGGTGACCATGTGCCTGGGCGGTCCGCTTGAAAAATTGGAAGCGCCGCCATATTGCCACCATGAAAAGCGCGCTGAAAAAACAACAGCAGCCCGCGCTGGAAGAAGTTACCGCCCACGAAGAGGTGTGGCTACCCAGAGATCCCCTGCAGAGTTCTGACCTCGCTTGTGAAGAGAGCGGAAGCGTCCAGAGACGTCGGGACAGAAAGGGAGCCAGAAGCCTGCTGCTGGGAGAGGAGCTGCTGAAAGAGGCAGAGCGGAAACTGAACAGCTTGCTACTAGAGGCAACGGCGAGTCCACAGCTGGAGAGTCGTGCAGAAGAGGGCGCAGAAGAAATGGCGTCTGACCGCAGAAATCCAGAACCGGGCTCCGCTGCCTGGTGGTATCGGGAGCTGGCCCAGTTCTGCGACCGACTGGAGACCCGGGTTGTGGAGCAGATCCGGGAAGAACGGATGGAAATGCTGGAGATGACCGCGGCGGTTCGGGCCTATGAAAGGAGAACCGCGCGCCGAGTGCCAGACAGGACGGCGATGACGCAGACCCCGATGCTGCCACCGGTGGGTGAGTCGAGTGATGCCCCGGCCAGCGCAAGTGCCCCGACCCCTGCTGCTACGCCCGCGGTCCCCGAAGAGGCGTCCGGTGCGGCGACGCTGAAGCAGGCCGCAGCCACGCCAGGCGCGGCCCGCCAAGCCCCGGCCGCCGCAGCGATGCCTTGCTCGGCCCACCAAGACCCGGTCCCTGCAGCAACGCCCAGTCCGGCCCGCAAAGAACCGGCTGCCACCGCGACCCTCATCCGCGTCGCAGGCGTAACGCTGACCCAGGCCGCCGCCCTGCTAGGCCCGGCCCGCCGAGACCCCACCGCCGCAGCAACGCTCGTCCGCGCCGCAAGTGAGGTGCTGAACCAGGCCGCAGCCACGCCAGGCGCGGCCCGCCAAGCCCAGACTGCTGCAGCGACGTCCAGCCCAGCCTGCACAGAGCCCCCTGCAACAGCGACACAGATCCAGGCCGCCGCCAGCCAGGGCGCGGCCCGCCAAGACCAGGCCGCCGCCAGCCAGGGCGCGGCCCGCCAAGACCAGGCCGCCGCCAGCCAGGGCGCGGCCCGCCAAGACCAGGCCGCCGCCATGCCAGGCGCGGCCCGCCAAGAAGAGATTACCTCATCATTTACCCCGGCCTGCAAGGCCAGAGCAGACACCGCTCCCCAGTCCAAAGAGGTCCCTGCTAGGAAGTCCCTGATAGGAGAGGACCCCGAATACTGGAAGCTGAAGGCTGACCTAGAGGCCCAGTTCCCGCAAGAGATGGTGGATCGGTATCTGCTCCCTCCGCATACCCCCAAGGAGATTCAGGCAACCCCTGCAGCCGCGCCAGAGAGTCCACCGCCCAGACCAGCTGAAGAAAGCCCATCCCCAGCACTGCCACCAAAGGAGTGCCAAGAAGAACTAAGGGGGAGAGGAGGCCAGGCAGCTGAGGAGCTGACTCCGGAGCCACCGGCAGTGGAGCAATACTCAGAGCCGGAGATGTTACCCTATTCACGTTGGGATGAGGAGGACTTGACACCGTCTGCTGATGAAGACCAGCCCAGAAACCTCACCTGGGGCCCTGCAGGCATTGAAGTAACAGCCCGGCAAAACCCAGCCCGCAAGACAAGGCGTCGCAACAGAACAACGCTGTCCCCTGCACCACAGTCTCCAGAGCAGAGAGAAGTCACAGCCAGAGACCTACAGGAGAAAAGGTTCCTGAGAAGAGCCAAAGCCCAGGTCAGAGGACCCCTTTGCAGAGGAGTAGTGGAGGATTTCAATTTGAAAAGCGGATATGGCTTTATTGTAGCCCCTGGTATCAAAGAAGGGATATTTGTCAACAGAAGAGATGTGAGTGCTCATCTGCCTAGAGGACACCCTGGCAGAAACCTAAAGATGGGGGATTCAGTACAATTCACTATGCATGAAGGCGAAAGAGGACTGTACGCGCTTGACGTAGCACTATGCACCAGCAAACCTTACAGCCACCCCATGCTACAAGAAAGAAAAGACAGAGATAAAGACACAGATGAAGATCAAGAGAGAAAAGACAAGGAACCTACAGATGAAACTACCTCAGACGACGACAAAGAGCAAGAAAGCAGCAGGTGCCGCAGCCCAACAGGCCAAAGCCCTGGTGAAATGGAGGAGTAAAGTAAAGAAAGAAGTACAGAAGTTAAAGTTTTGAAAAGTTTGTTTTGCAACGTTCCCAAGTTTAAGCATGTGCCCACAAAAACTATTGTGAGAAAACCATAAACCTTAAGGCTATGAACTGGCTATAGCCACAAACTCTCGCAGTGTAAATAGTTACACCAGAGGGCACCACCACCACCAGAGTCAGCCTGTTTAGGGGCTTGGCTCGTCTGCAACCAGGAGGAGCCCGTCCGTATATAGGGCCTTGGCTCACCTGCAACCAGAGAGCATGCCTGTTTATGGGGCCTGGCTCTCCACCACAAAGAGGGTACCTGGTCAGCACCAACTGTGGAGGCCGCCTCTGCATCCTGCCAGAAGAGGCTGAAGGCGCGGATCCACCAGGCCAGGTATACCCTGAAACCACCAGCCCATGTAAGCCGCCTCTAAATCCTGCCAGAAGTGGCTGAAGCCGCGGCCAACGTGAAAGGGTTTGGGTGGGTTAACGGACTTGTGGGTGGAGGGTGGTGATGTATGGTACCTGGTGCTTTTAAATGTTTTACATGTTTTAATGTTTTATGCATTTTAAAATGTTGTCTTGCAGCCCGAGGACGTGCTGGTGATAACTAAGGGGGAATGTGGCGCCCCTGACCTGGTTAGGCACCACTGAGTACTGCACCCATGCTGGGGACAGTACAATACAGGTAATCCAGAAGGCTGACCGGGGTGTGGTACACAGGCGCATAGTAATCAGCTCTCACACATGTACCCATGAGAGGACCCCTGGGGATCCCAGGAGGGGGAAAAGCCTTGACCTTCACTGGAATAGTGGAGGGGGCCAAAAGCCTCCATCTCCTCTCAAGGGGTGTGGTAAGAGAATCTGGTTGCTAGGTGGCGTAGGCAAGAACAGGAGAGGAGGGGCAGTGAGTCAGTTAGAGCAGAACTCCATAGGGCTCAGTGAGGAGCAGACCTGTGGGGCTGTTGCTGTCTAACAGCGCCCGCGCAGTGGCTACTGACGGGGGAGAACGGTCAACTAGGAGTGCTACCCGAAATCCATCTTCAGCTAGAGAGAGAGCAACGGAGTGGGAAGTAAGGAGACTGCTAGAGAGTACCAGGCCCAAACGGGCGGCAGATCCCGAAGCGGAGATAGATTCAGCTTTCTTTTGCTGAACCTGCCGGTGTGGGGCTCTCAAAGCCCACGCCACAACACCACAAAAAGCCGCAGCCACGTAGCCACAGTTAGGGCCCATAGCTCACAGGAGGCAAGAAGCTGGAGTGATCTGGCCCAGGCAACAAGCACACGGCAAACGAAGGGGAGTGAGGCTTCAGCAACTTCCCTGGGTGACCCCCATAGGGACTCAAAGTCGGGGTCACCCCAAACCACCAAGGGCTAAGGAAGGCGAGTTAGTAGTCACCCTCACAAGTCAGCCTGAAGGATACCTGGTTCCCACCTGGTTCATCTCAGCTACGCCCGGGCTACTCACCCTGCCATCAAATGTGAGTAAAGCCCTTGAAAGACAGTTCTGCCTGTGTGAGTCATTCTGCGACTTGTAGTACTACGCATCTACACCGGGCCCTGGGGCTTGCCTCACTCTCAGGAGGCTATTCCAACTAACTGCACACACCATCAGCCCCAGGCGACCCTCAACCTGCAGTGGCGGTCCCCACTGACCGCAAATCTGAGAGTGGCGTCACGACAAGAAGAAGATCTCCTACCTGTGACCAGATCCAGCCGAGTGGAGTCCCTGAAGGTAATGCACCGACACTACATCTGTGGGGCTTCACATATGGACGGGAATTCACTGTGGTTACTGATCACAATCCGGCCGGCAGTAGGAATGTCATGAGCCAGGTGTAATAGGGAAACTCTGCATTTCTGAGGAACAATCAGCTGTTTGCTATAAGTCCAGGGCTTATCTAAGGAGTCAGTGTTGGTAACTCGATATAGAAGTCCATTTTCTGTGATCATTTTTTCCCCATTTTCTCCTAACTGCCCTACTTCAGCCCGAGCTGTAAAGCTAGCCAGGGTGGGGTCAGTCTCTACCTCTTGTCTAAACTGAACTTTATCCCAAGTGACATTCAGATGAGACCCACAAGAAGAATCACTCACCGGCTGTGACGGCAGTTCGGGTGGCCTCATTTCCATTGATGGGTTGAATACGTCCACATCTATAACTTTACAATACAATATAGAAGGGGCAGCCAACACCAAAATGCAGACGGATTGTCCAGACGAGAGGAGCCCTGAGTCAGGGTCGGCATGTTTACGTGTACTTGACAAGTGACCTGCTGAGGTCACTAGTCTGTACACAAATTGAGGGGTGAAGGGGTAACAGTGTGTGCCTCCCCCGCCTTTGCTCATGGTGTAATAGTCTGTCTCTCCTTGACTGTCCTGTATGTACTTCTGGTGGGGGATTGTTTGTTCTTCTCAGCATGGGACTTCTCCAATCCACAACTTGGTAAACAAGAAAGAGCCCGGAGTCTAAAGTCCATTCATGTATCAAGTGTCCAGGCGGAGTTGGACTCTTCTGCCCACCTAAGGTACTGATCCCAGGAGAGAAGAACAATGAGACCCATGTTAGTTCAGTTAGTTGGATCTCGGCTGGAGAAGGACTAGGATCTATTGCTGAGGCTGGATCCTAGGGCCTGTGTGTGGACTGTTACAGACTGGAGATCAGTGACCAAGTGGCATTGTGTTTTGTTGTTCACCCTGTTGGACTCAAGGAACTCCTATAAGGACCACTGCCATATTTTCCCTGGCGCTGGAATACCGGGAGACGCCCCTGGATCTTTTGTTTTCTTGTCCTTGCAGACTTTAAGGATATATATTTATGTTTGGTGCTTTATCTTTTTGGTTCCAATAAAGCCCTTTGGATTGTTCCTTGGCCTGGAGTCCCTTACTGCTCTGCCGCATACCCCGTGACAAAGGTCGTCTCAGGACAAGGCCGCCTCAGGACAAGGCCGCCTCAGGACAAGGCCGCCTCAGGACAAGGCCGCCTCAGGGGAATGTCGCCTCAGGGGAATGTCGCCTCAGGGGAATGTCGCCTCAGGGGAATGTCGCTATGTTGGAGGTTGATCTTTCAAATATGGTTGGCAGGAAAAAGACGACTTTCAAAGATCTGCAGTCATTGTTAGGGCTTTTGAATTTTAGTTTGCAGATTTTCCCTATGGGTCGGGTTTTTTCTGGAAGGCTGTATGAGGCCACTAATGGATCTTCATCTGGTTCATGCTTAGGGAAGATCTGTTTATGTGGCTTCATATTTGCAGGAATTTTAATGGTAGAGCAGTTTGGCAGCAGGAGTTTAGGGATTCTGATGATTTGCAGTTGTGTTTTGGTGATGGTAAGTTTGGTTTTGGTGTTTTTTGGCAGGGTAAATTTTTATTTGACTTTTGGTGTGATTTTTGGAGGGTTAGCGGTATTATGGTAGTGTCACAGCTATGTCTTTAGTTCAATTGAAGTCTGGGGTAATCAAAGAATCTTATTCCTATCGGATAATAATGTGTCAGCAGCTGGGCTGCTCGGATCCGCGGTGGGTTGAGGGGCGTCCGGACCCGGGGGTCGTGCGGCCACTCAAATGAAGGGGGTATTTACAGGAGATTGTATATCTAGAGTTTGTAATGCCACCCGTGGTGTGTGGTAATATGGAGTACCACCACTACAGTTGGGAGTATCCGGGGGCGATAGAGTGGGGCAGCCAGGTGTTGGAACCCTCCATGGGTAGGCGAGTGCCCCGGGACTCAGTGATGGTGTTTGGGAAGTGCCGTGTGGAGTGAGGGGGGTCACTTGCATACTCACTCAGTCCATAAAGCTGACACCGACAACTAGATAAACCAAAGTTCTGGACACCGCTGCCGCTGAGGGGAGCTAGTTTGGGTCCCGTCCCCACTGGTGTTGACTGATGATCCGTGACCTTCCTCCTGGCACTAAATTCACTTGTCAGTTGATCCTGGTAGTGAAGAACTGGCCGGGTCCCGCTCCCCAATGTGGCTAACTGTGGGAGCTTGCTCTCAGGGTTCACGCTTGGGATTTCCTGGACCGTTTTAGTGGAAAGTCCTATCCCCCTCGTTGCGCTAGTACCCCGATTTTGGAGCGGGTGGAAAGAGGATCATGAAGGCTCCGTTCTTGAAGTCCTTTGGATTGTTTCTTGGCCTGGCGTCCCTCACTGCTCTGTCGTATACCCCATCACAATGTATACCTTAGATTGCACCCCCATGTAACCTGATCCTCATTTTGCAGACCCATGTAACATGCTGCTCATGTTGCAGCCCCATGTAACATGCTCCTCATATTGCAGTCCCATGTAACACACTCATCATATTGCAGCCCCATGTAACACGCTCCTCACATTGCAGCCCCATATAACACGCTCCTCATATTCCAGCCCCATGTAACATGCTCGGCACACGTCCGTCTGTGGAGACCTGGCATGGCGTCCTTTCGGCGTTGGGTGTGGGGTAGCTTTTGTGGCCACTGTTGCTTTTGGTGACATTGTTCGTATTAATGAAAGGTCTCCGTTGTAATTATATGCAGCGTTCATCCTCAGTCAGGACAGCAGACATGACTGCAAGTCTCCACCAGGTGGCGGCATGACACCATGCACCATCATGGAGGAGTCTGGCGTAGAGGCTGGGCCTCACCCCGCTCCACAGTGCGGTCTCTGATCCCACAGACACGTCCATAATCCTGTGATCTGGAGGAAGACATACACTGAACACAAATCCAAAGCCAACACTTCTGTATTCCTACCCGTCCTCCTCCCCGTCCTCCTCCATACCTACCCCCTCTGTATATAGATATATACACAGTGCCTTGCGAAACTATTCAGCCCCCTTGAATTTTTCACCTTTCTCCCACATTTCAGGCTTCAAACATAAAGATGAAAATGTAAATGTTCTGGTGAAGAATCAACAACAAGTGACACAATTGTGAAGATGAAGGAAATTTATTGCTGATTTTAAACTTTTTAAAAAAAATAAATAACTGTAAATTGGTGGGTGCAATATTATTCATCCCCTTTACTGTCAGTGCAGAAACTCACTCCAGAAGCTGATTGAGGATCTGTGAATGATGCAATGTTGTCCTAAATGACTGATGATGATAAATATAAGCCCCTGTGTGTAATCAAGTCTCCGTATAAATGCCCCTGCTCTGTGATAGTCTCTGTTCTGTGTAAAGCGCTGATAGCATCATGAAGACCAAGGAACACAACAGGCAGGTCCGTGATACTGTTGTGGAGAAGTTTAAAGCCGGATTTGGTTACAAAAAGATTTCCACAACTTTAAACATCCAAAGAAGCATTGTGCAAGCGATCATAGTGAAATGGAAGGAGAATCATACCACTGCAAATCCACCAAGACCCGGCCTCCATCCAAACTGTCATCTCACACAAGGAGAAGACTGATCAGAGATGCAGCCGAGAGGCCCATGATCACTCTGGATGATCTGCAGAGATCTACAGCTGAGGTGGGAGAGTCTGTCCATAGCACAACAATCAGTCTACACTGCACAAATCTGGCCTTTATGGAAGAGTGGCAAGAAGAAAGCCATTTCTCAAAGAGATCCATAAAAAGTGTTCTGTAAAGTTTGCCACAAGCCACCTGGAGACACCAAACATGTGGAAGAAGGGGCTCTGCTCAGATGAAACCAAAATCAAACTATTTGGGCACAATGACAAACGATAAGCAACACAGCTCATCACCCTGAACACACCATCCCCACTGTCAAACATGGTGGTGGCAGCATCATGGTTTGGGCCTGCTTTTCTTCAGCAGGGACAGGGAAGATGGTTAAAATTGATGGGAAGATGGATGGAGCCAAATACAGGACCACTCTTGCAGAAAACCTGCCGGAGTCTGCAAAAGACCTGAGACTGGGACGGAGATTTATCTTCCAAAAAAGACAATGATCCCAAACATAAAGCGAAATCTACAATGGAATGGTTCACAAATAAACGTATCCAGGTGTTAGAATGGCCTGCATATCCCGGCCCGGCAACGAGTACAAGGTAACCCCTTGCCCCCTGGGTGCTACACAAGCACCCAGATAACAAGGCTGCGGGAATGGTAAGTGCGCAAGCGCGGGATCTCAAGGAGTGATGGTACGTCACTCATGTAAATCCATGGTATCACAACCACAGGGGCGTGATAACACGGAAAACATGCAAATGCCCACAGGACATAGGGTACACATAAGTAATAAAACATATTTTTATACATGCACATTACACACTATTACGGGTCAGGCGTTGTCACGGGTGGCCTTGCCCTGTTCCGTTGTCCCTAGGCGTATAGTTAATGGTGGGGGAAGTGGGGTAATGGGGAGAGTTTGTCGTGACGCCACCTGTGGTATGCGGCCAGGGAGTAGCCGCCACTGTAGGATTCCTCTCCAGGGCAGGTGTTATGGCAGCCGGGATGGTGTCGCTACCCACAGGCGGAGCGGGCCCCGGGTGGATGATGAGGGTTGTAATGGCCGTGGGCACCTAAGCGCTGGGCGGCGGCACCGGTAAGGACGAGTCAACACAGTCTCTGCGGGTTCAGGGTGTAGTTAACTCACAACTTCAGCTCCCAACCCGGTCACACTGGTCACTACCGTGATGGGTCTAGGTAAATCCCAGATCTGGTAAGGGGTCACCACCGGTGTTTGGAGAGAAGAAGGAGTGAGAGTCCTATATCTAGGGTGTCCCCCTCCGCAGGTACTCCAGCTGAGCTCCCGCTCCAAGTCACCGGGCCCAGTAAAAGTCCAAGTTTTCCAAAGATGTCTGCCAGAACTATGGTCCTGACGGGTCTCCTACTGATGTGAGTGTGTTGCGCCTATATCTATCCCAGGTGGAACCTGCCCCCCAAGTGACTGGCTTCAGTGACCGGGAAGTCCCATGACCGTTATGACCACCCCCTGCCTACCCTGAGCCAACCCACCCTATGTGAAGGTTCCTAAGCTGTATGTAGTGTGTGAATGTGGAACACCGGTGATTAACCCCCTCCTTACCTGAGATGGATACCACACCTTAATTGAGTTCAGAAGCCTGTGGCGACCTGAACCTCAGGGGTGCCACAGTCAGCATGTAAATTTGCATCTAACGCAGATTTTGGCAGAGTGCTCCTTCTGCCGGGGCAATCATGGAGCAGAACCAGGGCACTCAACAACCCAACACTAAGGAATCCGGTGACGCCAGTGATCTTACAAAACATGTTGGGATGGTTCGGAGGCTACCCAGACAGACGGAAGCTGTTCTCATTTTGGAAGGTATTTTGAAGGGATTTTTTGTTCCAGAATTTAAAGTGTCTGTGTGTTTCGGTGGATCTGCCTTGAGTGAGGGATTCTGAATCAGTAGTGGCTGCCAAACTAATGAAGGAGATCCAGTTAGGTGGGACGGCCGACCCTTTTATCAACCCTCTGTTTCCTGAGCTTTAGGGTATGTGCGTGCGTTGCGTTCTGGCGTGACAAATAAAAATCAGCTTTTTGTCACTGCATGTGCGTTTCAAACCGCATGCTAAACGCTGTGTTTTGGATGCATTTGAATGCAGTTTAGATGCGTTCTGGATGCGTGCTCTGCCACAGACCGAGAGGGAAAAGCATCCGGAACGCACAAAAGAAGTGACATGTTGCTTTTTAGAACCAATTGATTTTGTCAAAAATTTGGCATGCAAAACGCTGCGTTTCATGCGCATGGAATTTGCTAAATTGTCATAGACTTTGCTGGGGACGCAGAACGCATGCGTTTACGCTGTTTAAAACGCTGCGTAAACGCATGAAAAAATGTAACATGCGCACATGGCCTTAAGGCTACTTTACACACTGCGATATCGGTCCCGATATCGCTAGTGTGCGTACCCGCCCCCATCTGTTGCGCGACATGGGCATATCGCTGCCCGTGCCGCACAACATCGCCCAGAGCCGTCACACATACTTACCTGTCCGGCGACGTCGCTGTGACCGGCGAACCGCCTCCTTTCTAAGGGGGCGGTCCGTGCGGCGTCACAGTGACGTCACTGAACCGCCGCCCAATCGCAGCGGAGGGGCGGAGATGAGCGGGACGTAACATCCCGCCCACCTCCTTCCTTCCGCATAGCGGCCGGGAGGCAGGTAGGGAGACGTTCCTCGCTCCTGCGGCGTCACACGCAGCGATGTGTGATGCCGCAGGAACGAGGAACAACCTCGTTACTGCTGAAGTAACGATTTTTGGGAATTAGGACCCGTGTAGCCGATTAGCGATTTTTCACTGTTTTGCAACGATGCAAAATCGCTAATCGATGTCACACGCAACGGCATCGCTAATGCGGCCGGATGTGCGTCACGAATTCCGTGACCCCAACGACTCCGCATTAGCGATGTCGTAGCGTGTAAAGCCCGCTTTAGACTTTCTCCACTCGGGTTAGTTCCTAAGAAGAAGGGCAGTTTTCATTTAATTCACCATTTATCTTTCCCTAGATGGGGTTCTGACGAGATTGACCCTAGTGTGGTTTCGGTTAAATACTCATCGTTCGATCAAGTGGTGCATTTATGAAGGGAGGAGGTAGAGGGGCGTTAATGGCTAAATCTGACATTCAGTCAGCGCTCAGATTGCGGCCAGTCCGTCCCGCAGGCTGCAATTCTTTGGGGTTTCGGTTCAGCATTATTTCTGTGATAGCTGTCTTCCGATGAGTTTTTCTTTCTTGTTTATGCTTTTAATCTTTTTTGTCATTCTTAGGCTAGGTTCACATTTCTGTTGTTTTGCATCAGTCACAATCCGCCGCTCTGATAAACAACGCAATCTGTTTGGCGGATTCCATTGTTTCCCATAGATTTGTATGAGCAGCAGATTGTGACTGATGACGCTGCGTTACATCCTCCGCCCGACTGATCAGTCATGGAACGACTGACCGCCGGACGGCGGGAATGCAGAGTAACGTTTTTTAAGCAGCGGAATCCTTAGCTGCCTTCTGTGAGCGATCAGCTGATCTCCCGGCGGCCAGCTTCTGTGAGCGATCGGCTGATCACCTGGCGGCCGACTTCTGTGAGCGATCAGCTGATCTCCCGGCCGCCGGCCAATGAGAGCAATCAGCTGATTTCCCGGCTGCCGGCCAATGAGAGCAATCCGCTGATCTTCTGGCCGCCGGCTAATGAGAGCAATGAATTGATCATTCACAATAGCCGGCGGCCAGATCAGATGATTGCTCTTATTGGCCGGCGGCCGGCTATTGTGAACGATCAGCTGATCGTTCTCTCGCTCTCGTTTTACAATGGAATCCGCTTTCTAATTACAATTATTGTCATCCGTTGTACAACGCATCAGTCACAAGCGTCAAGCAACGCATGTGACTCATGAAAAACAACGGAAATGTGAACCTAGCCTTAAGGCCGCTTTACACGCTGCAATCTTGCTAGCGAGATCACTAGCATGCATACCCGCCCCCATGGTTTGGGCGTCACGGGTATATCGCTGCCTGTGGTGCACAAAATCGCGCTCCCCCGTCACACGGACTTATTTGCATAGCGACATCGCTGTGACCGGCGGAACACCTCCTTTCTAAGGGAGAGGTGCGTTCAGCGTCACTAAGCGGCTGCCCAATCAAAGTGGAGGGGCAGAGATGAGCGGACGTAACATCCCGCCCCCCTCCTTCCTTCCTCATTGCCGGTGGAGGCAGGTAAGGTGAGGTTCCTCGTTCCTGCGGTGTCACATGTAGCCATGTGTGGAGCAGAAACGAGGAACAACATCGTACGTGCAGCAGCAACGATAATTGAGATTAGGGGGGATGTCACAGATTAGCGATTTTGAATGTTTTTGCAATGCTTCAAAATCGCTCATAGGTGTCACATGCAACGACATCGCTAACGCGGCCAGATGTGCGTCACAAAATCCGTGACGCCAACGACATCGCTTTAGCGATGTCGTAGCGTGTAAAGCGGCATTTAGGCTTCTTTCACACTTCCGTCTTTGTCCCTCTGTCACAATTCGCCAGTTTGAGAAAAAACTGAATCCTGCAAAATATTTAGCAGGATTCAGTTTTTTCCCATAGACTTGTATTAATAATGGATTGCGACTTCATGGCCTTGCGTTGCATCCGTCACGCGACTGATTAGCCGTGGAATGGCTGACCATCGGGCAGAAGCTACGCAGAATGTAACATTTTTTTCTGTGCGGCGAAAAAACTGACAGCGACAGATGCGCCGGCGTCAGTCCTGGGTTATAATGGAAGCCGATGGGCGTCGGAATCTGTCAAATGACGAATTCCGGTGACGGACCCTTCTTTTAGCAACCGAGCATGCTCAGAAGTGTAAATTCCTTTCTGGTAATACTCTTTCTCTTTCACATCAGTTTTACAACAAAGTGCGGCGCATCCGTCCCATCACTCAACACGGATTGTGACTGATGCAAAAAAACGGAAGTGTGAAAGTAGCCTTACATTGCGTGCTTGAGGTTGAGTTTGATCAGGGTATGTTGTTACATTGTTTGGATGATGCTTGTTTATTGGTGAAGCAGAGTCTGAGGATTGCTTAGGGCTGTTGGTTAAATATCGTTAGTGAATGAATTTGTTTGGTGTTCCTATAGCCGAGGAGAAGACAACCTTGCCATGTCAGTGTTTGGAATTTTTGGGCATTACCATTGATTCGGACAGGATGGAGTGTAGGTCGCCTCAGGAGACGGCCGCCTCAAGAGACGGCCGCCTCAGGAAAAGGCCGCCTCAAGAGACGGCCGCCTCAGGAAAAGGCCGCCTCAGGAGAAGGGCGCCTCAGGAGAAGGCCGCCTCAGGAGAAGGCCGCCTCAGGAGAAGGCCGCCTCAGGAGAAGGCCGCCTCAAGAGACGGCCGCCTCAGGAAAAGGCCGCCTCAGGAGAAGGCCGCCTCAGGAGAAGGCCGCCTCAGGAGAAGGCCGCCTCAGGAGAAGGCCGCCTCAGGAGACGCCGCCTCAGGAGACGGCCGCCTCAGGAGACGGTCGCCTCAGGAGACGGTCGCTTACGTTGGAGGTTGATCTTTCAAATATCGTTGGCAGGAAAAAGACGACTTTCAAAGATCTGCAGTCATTGTTTTGAATTTTAGTTTGCAGATTTTCCCTATGAGTAGGTTTTTTTCTGGAAGGCTGTATGAGGCCACTAATGGATCTTCATCTGGTTCATGCTTAGGGAAGATCTGTTTATGTGGCTTCATATTTGCAGGAATTTTAATGGTAGAGCAGTTTGGCAGCAGGAGTTCAGGGATTCTGATGATTTGCAGTTGTGTTTTGGTGATGGTAAGTTTGGTTTTGGTGTTTTTTGGCAGGGTAAATTTTTATTTGACTTTTGGCGTGATTTTTGGAGGGTTAGCGGTATTATGGTAGTGTCACAGCTATGTCTTTATTTCCAGTTTTGGTTTCAATTGAAGTCTGGGGTAATCAGAGAATCTTATTCTTATCGGATAATAAGAGTTTGGTATTTTCTATTAACACGATGTCGGCCCGAGGCTGCTGGGGTGTGAGGATTTTAAGGCATTTAGTTTTAACCTGTGTTAAACGCAATATTTGGATGAAAGTGCGGTACGAGATGGAGAGGAATAATGAGGCAGTCAATGCTCTTTCTCAGCAGGATCAAGAAGAGCTTCTTCATATTGCACCAGAGACAATTCCTTATGGACGTCTATGGCCAGAGAGTTTATGGCATGTACTGATGGGTTACTTCCCTCGGTCATTAGGAGATCCATTGCTGATACTGTGAAGGTAGTCTGGGCTATAGATTGTTTGTTCAAAGGTAATAAGATTATCTGTGTATGTAAATAATCAAAATATAGATGTAGTTGCATAATTATCTGTGTGTCTATATGACAATTGCACAGACGCCATTATATGATTCTAACCTGTATGTTCAAGAAAGGGTTAAACCAAAGATGAGTGAACAGATGTATAAACAATGAACAGACAACGTATTCATGCTTATCAATAGTTTCACACAAAGGAGGAATGTGTCATCTGTGGGATGAAATGTGGGTTTCTATGTCCTTACGCACCTCCCTGTACTGTTTTGATATGTGAGAAAAGACAGATTGATACTTTTGTACATGTCTGAAGGTTGAAATGTAACACTAACATCTGATCCATTGAATACACGAGTTCAGACGCAAGCCTGAGCTCAGGGTACATGTCCTGTGTTCATTGATTATTGAGTCTCATCTGTACAGATAGCTAATTTGGCCCCGTGCCTCTGGTGCCCTGAACAAAGACTCCATTAGCAGTCTTACCCAAATTTCTCCCATGACTATACATAGGCCAGGTATTTGACCGCATTGTTACAATGGATACAGTGGATTGTTTTCGGAGTAATGTGAGTTTGGCGCTCGGTTTCTTGGCATTTTTGATTAGAAATAATCTGTCGGGTCGGTTTCTCCTGGTTTGTCGTTCTTTTTGAAGCTGCATGGTCTGTTGTCACTGAAGAGTTTCTTCCCGGTGCACCAGGCACTGAAGGGTTTTAGGAAGAGTTTGTGGACATTGGATAACCGTAGGCCGGGCTCCGGGAGCCTGCTGGCCTCATTGTGGAAAACTTTGCCGTCTATTTGTTATAATGGTTTTGAGTCTTTAGAGTTGCGTTCATTTTGATGTATTTTGGAGCTTTTAGGATTAGTGCATTGGGGTCTGTAGGTCTAGGTTGTCGGGATTACTCTGCTACTCATAAATCTTTGGTTGTCTTTATCGGGAGGTCTAGGTCTGATCAGGAAGGTTCAGGGACGCAAGTTCAGATATTTAGGATAAGGAATTCGGTTATCTGTCCAATTTCCAATGTTAACGATTGGCTGCATGTCAGACCTTCATCGGACAGGGCGTTTCTGCTCCATCAGGATGGACGTCCGATTTTTAATTTTAATTCAGTGTAACCTGAGAAGTGTAACCTGAATATGGGGCATCTTCAGTTGTCTTTGCCTTCATTCCGTATAGGAGCAGCTTCTGAGGCGGCCAGAAGGGGTCACCAGCGAGTACGATTATGGGGATTGGTGCAGCCCAGCGTTACAGAACTGATGTCCATCCAGGGTTGATGGTGTAAAACTTCATTATATTTCTTTTCATTTCAGGTCCTTTAACACTAGAACTACTGAGGCAGTCATTTTGACTACATTGCACCATGTATTTCTATATAGGTGTCACGAGTCCAGTAGTTCTAGTGTTAAGGGGGCTTTACACGCTGCGATATCGCTAATGATTTATCGTCTGGGTCACGGAGTTTGTGACGCACATCCGGCGTCATTAGCGACATCACAGCATGTGACACGTACGAGCGACCTACAACGATTGCAAAAGTGGCAAAAATCATTGGTTTTGGAGAGGTCGTCCAAACACCAAATATCGTTGTCTGGTGAGTAACGAGGTTGTTTGTCGTTCCTGCGGCAGCACACATCGCTATGTGTGACACCGCAAGAACGAGGAACAGATCTTACCTGTGTCTCCCCCTTCCTCTAGCCGGCAGGGCTATGAGGAAGGAGGGGGTGGGCGGGATGTTACGTCCCGCTCATCTCCGCCCCTCCACTTCTATTGGGCGGCCGCTTAGTGACGCCGCTGTGACACCGCACGAACCGCCCCCTTCAGGAAGAGGATGTTCGCCGCCCACAGCGAGGTCGTTTGGAAGGTAAGTGCGTGTGACAGGGGTTACCGACTTTGTTCGACACGGGCAACAAAATCTTTAATTTGGGGCATCAAAACTGCGTCGAAAAACGGCTGTGATATTTCTTAGTAGGGGTGGGCCGAAGTCTGCTGGATCCATCTGCTGGACCCTGGTGTGTGGGGGAAGTCGCCAGCTTCGCTGCTGGACCCGTCTGCTGGACCCTGGTGTGTGGGGGAAGTCGCCAGCTTCGCTGCTGGATCCGTCTGCTGGACCCTGGCGTGTGGGGAAGTCGCCAGCTTTGCTGCTGGACCCTGGTGTGTGGGGAAGTCGCCAGCTTCGCTGCTGGACCCGTCTGCTGGACCCTGGTGTGTGGGGGAAGTCTCCAGCTTCGCTGCTGGACCCGTCTGCTGGACCCTGGTGTGTGGGGGAAGTCGCCAGCTTTGCTGCTGGACCCGTCTGCTGGACCCTGGTGTGTGGGGGAAGTCTCCAGCTTCGCTGCTGGACCCGTCTGCTGGACCCTGGTGTGTGGGGGAAGTCACCAGCTTTGCTGCTGGACCCTGGTGTGTGGGGAAGTCGCCAGCTTCGCTGCTGGACCCGTCTGCTGGACCCTGGTGTGTGGGGGAAGTCTCCAGCTTTGCTGCTGGACCCGTCTGCTGGACCCTGGTGTGTGGGGGAAGTCGCCAGCTTCGCTGCTGGACCCGTCTGCTGGACCCTGGTGTGTGGGGGGAAGTCGCCAGCTTCGCTGCTGGATCCGTCTGCTGGACCCTGGCGTGTGGGGAAGTCGCCAGCTTTGCTGCTGGACCCTGGTGTGTGGGGAAGTCGCCAGCTTCGCTGCTGGACCCGTCTGCTGGACCCTGGTGTGTGGGGGAAGTCTCCAGCTTCGCTGCTGGACCCGTCTGCTGGACCCTGGTGTGTGGGGGAAGTCGCCAGCTTTGCTGCTGGACCCGTCTGCTGGACCCTGGTGTGTGGGGCAAGTCTCCAGCTTCGCTGCTGGACCCGTCTGCTGGACCCTGGTGTGTGGGGGAAGTCACCAGCTTTGCTGCTGGACCCGTCTGCTGGACCCTGGTGTGTGGGGGAAGTCTCCAGCTTCGCTGCTGGACCCGTCTGCTGGACCCTGGTGTGTGGGGGAAGTCTCCAGCTTCGCTGCTGGACCCGTCTGCTGGACCCTGGTGTGTGGGGGAAGTCGCCAGCTTCGCTGCTGGATCCGTCTGCTGGACCCTGGCGTGTGGAGAAGTCGCCAGCTTTGCTGCTGGACCCTGGCGTGTGGGGAAGTCGCCAGCTTCGCTGCTGGACCCTGGTGTGTGGGGAAGTTGCCAGCTTCGCTGCTGGACCCTGGTGTGTGGGGAAGTCGCCAGCTTCGCTGCTGGACCCTGGTGTGTGGGGAAGTCGCCAGCTTCGCTGCTGGACCCTGGTGTGTGGGGAAGTCGCCAGCTTCGCTGCTGGACCCTGGTGTGTGGGGAAGTCGCCAGCTTCGCTGCTGGACCCTGGTGTGTGGGGAAGTCGCCAGCTTCGCTGCTGGACCCTGGTGTGTGGGGTAGTCGCCAGCTTCGCTGCTGGACCCTGGTGTGTGGGGAAGTCGCCAGCTTCGCTGCTGGACCCTGGTGTGTAGGGAAGTTGCCAGCTTCGCTGCTGGACCCTCGTGTGTGGGGGAAGTCGCCAGCTTCGCTGCTGGACCCGTCTGCTGGACCCTGGTGTGTGGGGGAAGTCGCCAGCTTCGCTGCTGGATCCGTCTGCTGGACCCTGGCGTGTGGGGAAGTCGCCAGCTTTGCTGCTGGACCCTGGTGTGTGGGGAAGTCGCCAGCTTCGCTGCTGGACCCGTCTGCTGGACCCTGGTGTGTGGGGGAAGTCTCCAGCTTCGCTGCTGGACCCGTCTGCTGGACCCTGGTGTGTGGGGGAAGTCGCCAGCTTCGCTGCTGGATCCGTCTGCTGGACCCTGGTGTGTGGGGGAAGTCGCCAGCTTCGCTGCTGGATCCGTCTGCTGGACCCTGGCGTGTGGAGAAGTCGCCAGCTTTGCTGCTGGACCCTGGCGTGTGGGGAAGTCGCCAGCTTCGCTGCTGGACCCTGGTGTGTGGGGAAGTTGCCAGCTTCGCTGCTGGACCCTGGTGTGTGGGGAAGTCGCCAGCTTCGCTGCTGGACCCTGGTGTGTGGGGAAGTCGCCAGCTTCGCTGCTGGACCCTGGTGTGTGGGGAAGTCGCCAGCTTCGCTGCTGGACCCTGGTGTGTGGGGAAGTCGCCAGCTTCGCTGCTGGACCCTGGTGTGTGGGGAAGTCGCCAGCTTCGCTGCTGGACCCTGGTGTGTGGGGTAGTCGCCAGCTTCGCTGCTGGACCCTGGTGTGTGGGGAAGTCGCCAGCTTCGCTGCTGGACCCTGGTGTGTAGGGAAGTTGCCAGCTTCGCTGCTGGACCCTCGTGTGTGGGGGAAGTCGCCAGCTTCGCTGCTGGACCCTGGTATGTGGGGGAAGTCGCCAGCTTCGCTGCTGGACCCTGGTGTGTGGGGGAAGTCGCCAGCTTCGCTGCTGGACCCGTCTGCTGGACCCTGGTGTGTGGGGGAAGTCACCAGCTTTGCTGCTGGACCCGTCTGCTGGACCCTGGTGTGTGGGGGAAGTCTCCAGCTTCGCTGCTGGACCCGTCTGCTGGACCCTGGTGTGTGGGGGAAGTCGCCAGCTTCGCTGCTGGATCCGTCTGCTGGACCCTGGCGTGTGGAGAAGTCGCCAGCTTTGCTGCTGGACCCTGGCGTGTGGGGAAGTCGCCAGCTTCGCTGCTGGACCCTGGTGTGTGGGGTAGTCGCCAGCTTCGCTGCTGGACCCTGGTGTGTGGGGAAGTCGCCAGCTTCGCTGCTGGACCCTGGTGTGTAGGGAAGTTGCCAGCTTCGCTGCTGGACCCTCGTGTGTGGGGGAAGTCGCCAGCTTCGCTGCTGGACCCTGGTATGTGGGGGAAGTCGCCAGCTTCGCTGCTGGACCCTGGTGTGTGGGGGAAGTCTCCAGCTTCGCTGCTGGACCCGTCTGCTGGACCCTGGTGTGTGGGGGAAGTCGCCAGCTTCGCTGCTGGATCCGTCTGCTGGACCCTGGCGTGTGGAGAAGTCGCCAGCTTTGCTGCTGGACCCTGGCGTGTGGGGAAGTCGCCAGCTTCGCTGCTGGACCCTGGTGTGTGGGGAAGTCGCCAGCTTCGCTGCTGGACCCTGGTGTGTGGGGAAGTCGCCAGCTTCGCTGCTGGACCCTGGTGTGTGGGGAAGTCGCCAGCTTCGCTGCTGGACCCTGGTGTGTGGGGAAGTCGCCAGCTTCGCTGCTGGACCCTGGTGTGTGGGGAAGTTGCCAGCTTCGCTGCTGGACCCTGGTGTGTAGGGAAGTTGCCAGCTTCGCTGCTGGACCCTCGTGTGTGGGGGAAGTCGCCAGCTTCGCTGCTGGACCCTGGTGTGTGGGGGAAGTCGCCAGCTTCGCTGCTGGACCCTGGTGTGTGGGGGAAGTCGCCAGCTTCGCTGCTGGACCCTGGTGTGTGTGGGAAGTCGCCAACTTCGCTGCTGGACCCTGGTGTGTGGGGGAAGTCGCCAGCTTCGCTGCTGGACCCTCGTGTGTGGGGGAAGTCGCCAGCTTCGCTGCTGGACCCTGGTGTGTGGGGGAAGTCGCCAGCTTCGCTGCTGGACCGTGGTGTGTGGGGGAAGTCGCCAGCTTCGCTGCTGGACCCTGGTGTGTGGGGGAAGTCGCCAGTTTCGCTGCTGGACCCTGGTGTGTGGGGGAAGTCGCCAGCTTCGCTGCTGGACCCTGGCGTGTGGGGGAAGTCGCCAGCTTCGCTGCTGGACCCTGGCGTGTGGGGGAAGTCGCCAGCTTCGCTGCTGGACCCTGGTGTGTGGGGGAAGTCGCCAGTTTCGCTGCTGGACCCTGGTGTGTGGGGGAAGTCGCCAGCTTCGCTGCTGGACCCTGGCGTGTGGGGGAAGTCGCCAGCTTCGCTGCTGGACCCTGGCATGTGGGGGAAGTCGCCAGCTTCGCTGCTGGACCCTGGCGTGTGGGGGAAGTCGCCAGCTTCGCTGCTGGACCCTGGCGTGTGGGGGAAGTCGCCAGCTTCGCTGCTGGACCCTGGCGTGTGGGGGAAGTCGCCAGCTTCACTGCTGGACCCTGGCGTGTGGGGAAGTCGCCAGCTTCGCTGCTGGACCCTGGCGTGGGGGGAAGTCGCCAGCTTCGCTGCTGGACCCTGGTGTGTGGGGGAAGTCACCAGCTTCACTGCTGGACTGATTTATGGACTGTTGTTATGGAGGATTTTTAATAAATATTGGTTTATTTATTATTTTATTGAGATTCATTTTTTATGTAACTCTTAACAAATGTCACGACCAATTATGCCATTAACTTTAATCAGATGTAGTGGCTCTTTATTTTATATGTAGGCCTTGCGCTGTCATGTGCAGTGTTTCTGTACCGCCCCCGCGACAGCCAACGGGCTGCTCAGACCCGGTTCCGCAGTGGCTCGAGGGGTCTCCAGGCCCGAGATGGGGTCGCGTGGCCACTTGAAATGAAAAAGGGGAAGAAAGGTATTTACAAAAGGGGGAGATGGGTAGATTGGATAGTGTTTGTGACGCCACAAATTGACGTGTGCCGCCCCCGTGCCAGCAGCCGGACTGCTCGGATCCGGAACCGCGGTGGCTCGAGTGGTCTCCGGACCCGGGGGTCGTCTGGCCACTCATTAAAGGGGGGATATGAACGGAGGGATTAGAAGTTCGTGACGCCACCCACGGTGTGTGGTAAGATGGAGTACCACTGCTACTGTTGGTGGTGGAGCCCGGTGGTGGTGGTATAGCAGTAAGGTGTGTAACTCCTCAGGCTCAGCACTTTGCGTTCAATTCTGCAGCGTGTAAGTCACTGCGTGTGCGTCTCAGAACGCAGCCGAAAAAGCTACATTCTGAGACGCATTCGGCAGAACGCAACGTGCGCACATTTCTGGAGAATTCATGTGTTCTCGATGTTTGCTCTGCCATAGACAGAGTGGTAAAAGCATCCAGAACGCACATTTTCCACAGTGCAGTCCCACTCGGCTCTGCAGCATCCCAATAGACTTGCAGCAGAGCCAAGTGGGACCGCACTGTCAAAAAGAGCATGGCTGGCTGCGAGACAGAGCCGCGCGATCAGAATGAACTCAGATGAACTTCACCCGACTTCATTGTGATCGGGCGGCTCTGTGCGTGTGCCGAGTCTTGATTTTCGGTCACACGTGAAGGGCTCATCTGTGATGGCAAATCCCCTGAGTGACTGCAGTGATCCGCGCGATCAGCTGTGCTTTCACTCAGGTTACTCGCGGCCACAGCTGCAGTCCTCCACCGGAGAGCGGTGGCCGTGGGTAACCTCAGTGACAGCACAGCTGATCGCGCGACTCACTTCAGTTTCTGCATGGAGCTCACAGGAGCGGCGGTGTTCTACTGTCGCTCCTGTCAGTTTCCGATGTAGCAGAGCTGAAAGCGTCGTGGGACCTTGCGTCGATTACGTCGGACCTGGAGGTGTTTTTGAGTGGTTAATAAAGTAGTGAAAGAGGGTGTTTTTTTGTCTTTCATTCCAAATTAAGAATTTTTTGGAGGTGTGTTTATT